>NC_055995.1:36564500-36864500 GCF_018446385.1 Zingiber officinale
GGCCTAGAAGGCACCTCTAATGTGGCAAGTCTAATCCCAAATGGCCCAGTCGCTATCTTTGATGAAATCTAAACTTTATCCTGCGAAAGATGCCTTCAAAACACCAAAGGTGCCTTCCATGAACAGTCCTAAGGCGCTTTCGAATGCTTGAAGGTGCCTTCCATGAAGGCGCCTTCCATCTCCTGGCAGGCGCCTCAGGCACTATTCATTCGAAGTTTTTTATGCTCTTCTTATCCTACAAAATGTGTTAGTCTAATAAACTAAATAATAACCTATAAAATAAGTGTTAGCATGATAACACTGAAGAGTAATTAGATCCTGTCTCCCTTAGACCAGGATCTAGTCAAGATCTAAGTTTAGGGATCTTAAATGGACCTAAACTAGACTGACGCCTACTATCCCTCAATCGGGATGTATCCTCATCGAGTCACTCTCCTCCAATGACTTACCTTTACTTACCAACTTGTAGTTAATTGACTAGCCTCATGACCCACCTGGTCTTCATGCCAATTGTCAGATTCGCAGATCCAACTGGACTTCTACTGGTTGTTAAGTCTCGTAGGCCCAACCAGACTTCTCGCCAGACATCAAGTTGGCTCGTTGACCTATCTAGACTTCATACCAACTATCCAGTCTTATATACCTAGCTAGATTTCAGCCCGGTGTCAGGCCCTTCAGACCCGTCAAATTCTGCACACTTTGTAACGTACTTAGATCACAAAAACACCTAACTTAACTCACTTGTCATTCATCAAAACCAAAGTTAGACCGTTAGTACAAATTACACCAATAATCTCTCCATTTTTGATGAAATAACAACTTGGGTTAAAGTTAGGAAAAATATGCAAAAACATATATAAAATGATTTAAGAGAAGTCTAAAGTAAGGTGGTTAGTTTTGTTCTCTTGATCACTTTCAGAGGTAAGTTCTTCTGATTTTCTTAGATTTCTAACTTAAACCCTAGCTTTCCTCCCTTGGCATTCATCAAAAAAAATGATGTAGATAGATGAATCAAAATATGGAGAGTAATAAAATTTTGATGAGAAACACAAAAACTAACTAAAAGTTTTTTTTTTTTTTTTGTATATCTCAGACTTAGGGAGAGGTTTGAATAAAAAGCACTAAGTTAAAAATTTATAGGTAAGCTTAAAAAAACTTCTAATATTAGAAAATTTTTGTCAGGATATATTGCAAAACACTGTTCAAAACAAGTAATTTGTTGCAAAGTAATTTTTAGAGTGTCAATTGTTGGTAACGTTTTGAAAAAGTTTTGCAACTTATCTTTCCAAAATATTTTTAAAAAAGTTTCAATGAAATTTGTCCAAATAAAATAATGTTGGAATTTTATAAAGGATACCCGTTGTAAGAATTAAAAAAACTTGGTAAAGTGTTTTCATTCAAAGTATTTTTCAAAATATTTTTAAGCAAGTTTTGAATGCAAATTTTGAAACACTTTCATTTTTCAAGACAGAAAAAGAGTATTTGTCAGAGTAAATTTTGAAAGTACCTTGTATAAAGATTAAGTAAAGTAATTTTTAACGCATATCGTATGTTTAAATATATGTTACAATTTTAAATTTTGGAAACCAAAAAAAAAAATTCAAACACAATTTAAAGTAATTTTGAAGTATTTATCACTTTTCAAAATAATTTTGTGAGCATCCAAAAATTTTAAAAGTATTTTTTATAATATTCTTCCCCTAAACTTGATATTATTTAAGGAAAGTAATTATTTAGAAATTATCCTTAAATGTCTAATCGTTATTAACTGACTATCAGAGAATAGCAGTGTACACTTGGTTAGTTAAGTTAAGTATATATATCCAGTTAGCATTTGACTAAGATGGATTACTTAACCTGATCATTGTAACTTGATATTTCTCACCCATACTTTTATTAATGCACAAATATAAGCATCTGAAGTCCAGACAATTAGCCTATGTATCTTACTCCATTCTATATTTTTGAATATACAATCAAGGTAGTCCTAGTGTGCTTGTGAGATGCTTAAATCCTAGTTTTATAGGAACATATTTTCTATGAATTTGATCTAGTCTGTAACGACCCGCCTTCTGGATACTAGGCTGTAAGGCGAATCGCTACAGTTATTGCTAAACTATACTATGCGGAAAGCTAGGCTAATTAAAATTTTTCTACTAAATTGATCAAAACTTAATGCTCTGGGTGTACCTAGGAGTTGTACACTTGCTAGGGGAGACAACCTATGCCTCTCGGATGACCTGCTAGCTGTAATCAGGCATTTCAATCGATCCACAGATCGATTGGGCTGTCGGATCGATCACGGGATCGATCCAGCTTGATACTGGCACGGTAGAAGTCTCTAGATCGGTCGGCAGACCGATCCAAAAGCTTTCTCTTCTTCTTTCGCTTTTGTACGCACCTGGATCGGTCTGCCGACCGATCCAGGACCTCACTGATCGGTCGGACTGACCGATCAGTGAGCCTCCGTGCGTCTGCTGCGTTGGCATGTTGATCGGAGAGGTGCACTATGCCGATCGGCCCAGACCGATCGCTCACCTCCCATGTCTCTGTTGCGCCTCGGATCGGGTGACCGATCCATGAGGATACATGAGATATCAGACTGCGGATCGGCCGATCGATGTTTCTGCCAGCCACGATCGGTTCTGAGACCGATCGAGTTCGATTTCAATCAACTCGATTTCAGCCCCAGGGTTGTGCCAAGACGCCACCTATCAACTATCCCATGCATGATAACTATTCTAACAACATGTAATAACAATTTTAGACTTAAGCTAGAGTAAGGTTCACTGGTTCATGGCATTTTAAGTCACTAAACACATTTAACAATTGAAAGTGTATGAAAGTAAAAATTGCTAGAGTTCTCATTGGTTAAACTTGCTAAGTCCCCTAAGGACCTTTGATTCCGATTCCTGCCACACACACCATCTTTGCATTGCCCTCCAGCTTCCTCTGTTAGTCCATCTTTCCTTTACCTTTATCTGCAGTATAAGGAAAAGTAGAATCTGTAAGCTTAAAGCTTAGTAAGAAACCATCTACCTCACAAAATCATGCATTCGATGCAATATGCTTTTAAATCATGCTATTTGAAAATATGCGCTGAACTTGCTAAGACATGGTATACTGAACTCGTAAGGCATAACATATAAGCATGGCATAAGCACTGAATCATGGCAAAGCAACCAAATAAACACTGAACTGAATATAGGCTAAACTAACTGAAACTAAATCTGTAACTGGAAACAAACTCAACTAGCATAATTGATTTTGAGTTTTGAAATCTAATACATAATAAGTGAAAATACATAATCATGCTGTTTGGGCCCGGCAACTGTACTTGCTGTGCGCGCATCCCTAACTAGCCCCGGGTTTGCAAGTCCCGAATCTAGTAGGGTTAACTAGGTTATCTAAACCTAGGGACGACTGTGGGAGTCCAACCCAATGGATATCTGATCCAGTACAGTGCCACTGAAAATAAAATACTGAATATAGCTAACTGTTTTAACTTGCTGTTTCTAGGTTATCTGAACCTAGAGCTAGGTTATCTGAACCTAGAGGCGACTGTGGGAGCCCACCCATTGGACCGTAGTCCCATATAGCTAAAATAAACTGATTTACTGTTTTAAACGCTTCTAATGCATTTAACTGTACTATTAAAATGCCTAAGTTGCATTTTTACTGATCTAGTTATTTTGTCGAACACTTAGTGTGCCCCAACTCTCCTCTTTATTAGGGAGATCACCTTTAGGCACCCGACAACGTCTACAACCCCAACTGAAGAGGGTAAGCGTGTCCGGCCCATCTAAAGGTGCTCAACTACATCCCTAAATCTGAGAGGATGGTTAAAACACCCTACATGTCAACAAAATCTGCATATTACTAATCTAATGCATAGAAAATCCAAACGGAGCTATTATACTGCAAGTGAGGGGTTTCTTACCTCTTGATCGTAATTTCTTACGATTCTATTCGCTAGAGTTCCGGTGGAGATGATCCTCTCGACGATCCGATCACGTCTTCGCGTTCCTCTCGCGGAGAAGAACCTCTTTCGTGTTGGAGTCGTCGCCGGAAAGTGATCCGAGAGCCCTTGGGACTTGGGCGCCGAGAGAGGAAGAGGAGAAGGGGTGTTCGGCGTTGAGGGTTTGGAGAGGAAAAGTGGCGTGAGGCTTTCGTGAGGAGGAATTGCCGAACCAACTTGAAAATAAACCAAACCCCAACTTAAGTTCTTATTTATATTAAGTGGGTAACTAGGCTCAACTCTAATATAAATATAATTGATTCCTCTTTCTTTCAGCACGGCCCTGCTGGGTTCACCGGTTACTAAACTTACCTGTAAACCATAGGTCTCGGGTTCGATTCCCGCCTAAGCTATTTTACGGTTCTAATTATTTTTGCTACTTCCGCTACTCGGAAAATTCCGAAAAAATATCTAAAAATTCCAGAAAAATCATACTATATTTCTAAAACAGTTTTGAGAATTTTCGGGCTTTACATAGTCTAAGGCTAAAGTTAATTTTTGAGAGTCTAAGGAATTGGAAAAATTTTAGAAAATAAAAGTAAGAAATTTTTCCTAGAATTTATAAATTATTTGGAAATTATTTTGAAAATAACGAGCCTAGTCTAAAAATGAGCTTTCTAGACTATTAAGTGATAGTGGCCAAAAGTACCAAACTGTATAGATCAAGTCATCTATAAAATCTAAATATAAGATAAGAAAATAAAGTCAGGTCTGATCATCATCGGCTGGAGGAGGTGGGGGTTGTTCAGGTACTTGCACAGCCCGAAGAATATGCTAAAAGCGACTAATCATCTCCTCCCGGAGAGAGGAGAATCATGTTTTCATCTCTATCCGAATAGTGTTAAATCCATCTGAGACTGACTACTGGAGTTGTACGGAAGTCTCCTCGACTTGAGCTAGTTGGTCCTTAACGGATAGCGAAGTTGAGAGCTAGGACGAGGTCGAGGGCTAGGTTAGAGTGAGAGGGTATCTATATAGCTCCTCGACCGTAAATGGTGGTATCTCCTCTCCCTTGCCGAGAATGATGGGTGAAAAATCGTCCTCAGCCTCGCCTAGTATGTCTGGATATGGTCCCACTCTCCATACTAGTACCCACTGAACTGTAAGGGAATAGGTTGCTTAAATATGCAAATGCGCAGCGGAAAAACATATTTCCTCCAGAAGATCCATGCGAAGGGAAACATAATCTTATACTAAGTTAGATCTAAAGACACGATAGAGTTATACCTTCGAAGTGTGCTCACCATCTCCCGACAGCTCGGATCACAGCACGACCAAGCGTTCGCGCCTCTACGGTATCCACACGAACAAGCCTTGCCTTCATTTGTCTCACAAACTCAACAAGATGGAGAAGAACACACAAGGTTGTGCTAGCAACCTACAAGTGTGTTTCGGCCAAGATGGGAAGGAAGAAGAAGAAGAAGCAAAAGAGACCTTTCACCTTCTCAAGTGATGAAAATCTTATGAAAAATATCATCCAAATGATATTTATAGCCATCCCATGGAATACCAAGAGTCTCCACCCTTTCATCTTCTAATCCAATGGCTCAAAATCAACCATTCAATCCAATGGTTGAATTTTGACCATTCAACTTCCTTGGTGAACTCAAGTTCACCCAATGAGTCTAACCCATTGATTCCCATGCAATTCAACTCAATCCAACAATTGGATCTATTTGAGTCTAACTCAATGAGTCTAATTCGGATTACACTTAATCCAATGAGTGGGTTCATTCGAGTCTAACTCAATGATTAATCCAAAAAGCCTAATCATCTTATGATTGGCTCTTAGGGCTAATTACTAATAATCCCCCACTAGCACTAGTGCCAATCACCACTAAGATGACACCAACACTTTGGATTTACCCATTATTCTTAATATCATTTGTATTTTAGTCAAACTAAAATACTCATCTCCATATCTACTTGTTCTGTGTGTGACCCTGTAGGCTCTCGTAACGTTGGCAATGTATCCAAATCAACATTTACGATACATAGTAATGAGTGACATCTAGCAAGGCATCATTGCTACCCAAGGGATGAGAAAGTCATGATCCGACCTAACATTTCCGTGGCTATCATGTTGTATGACTTGGTCCCTCTATCCTTGATATCTAGATTGATCAATGAGGCATAGACTGTGTCATCCTCTTATCAATCTTTGTATTTCTTGATCTTCAAGTAGACACACTCAATCAAATAAGCTCAATATCTCATATTGACTCATTTGCGCATGGTCATGCTTTCTTGTGTCATACTAATCAAGGGGCCCACAAATATCACTTTCGTCATATGGAAGGGATAGATCCCATCTACATCACTCACATCCCTCCGCATAATTTATTGCATACCCAATGATCGACTTTATAGTCCACCCTGTTACGGGTGACGTTTGACGATACCAAAGTATACAACTCCTTATGTAGAAAACCGTAGTGACTTCAGGTCTAAGGACTATTCATACCAATAGCCACATGAGAATGTTTATGACACACATACGATGATCCATAAAATATTCTCATGGCGAGTCATTCAGTATATATTCTATAATATATACCCATGTGTCAACCTGATATCACATATCCATGACTTGTGAGATCAAGTCATCCGTTGACCTACATGCTAGTCTCAACGCATTAATATTGCCCTTGTATATTAATGTTCGACCAGGAATAGTTAAGAGTAGTGTTCTCTACAATATCTCACTATCAATTCAATTAATTGATATACTGTATATATGAACCTACTACCCAAGGACATTATATATTTATTCAATCGGCACTAAATTGAAATAAATATAATAACCATAACCATTGCCTTTTATTAATAATGATATATGATACAAAATGAGCCCTTTACAATCATCTCATAATTGGTACTAGGGCTAATGCTAACAATCCATTAGCACTAG
The DNA here is from genome assembly GCF_018446385.1 of Zingiber officinale. NCBI lineage: Eukaryota > Viridiplantae > Streptophyta > Magnoliopsida > Zingiberales > Zingiberaceae > Zingiber > Zingiber officinale. The sequence goes on from NC_055995.1 coordinate 36,571,430, forward strand.
TGTCAATCCCTGAGGTATCAAATACCCATTGACCTAGTGTGACCATCATGTTTTCCCTGTGCTAAACCTTTGGTCAAAGGATCCACAATGTTAGCATCGGTTGGGACTATGCATATTATCATATCTTATATATCGATGATCCCTTAAATCGTTGTAGTATCCAATACCTAAGACTACCATTTAAGTACAATACATGTCCTAACTGCGATCTAGAATCATCCTTGTCAATTTTAGAATCTTGCACCACTGTAACCCTTTACAGCAAGCTCTTCATCGCCTCCAAAGATCAAGAAATAATCTTGAGTCCTTCTCAAGTACTTAAGAATATTATTGATTGCTGTCCAGTGACCTTCACTTGGAACTGACTGGTATCTTCTCATCATGCTTAACGCATACGAGACATCTGGACGAGTACAAAGCATGACGTACATGATCAACCCTATAGCAGATGCATAAGGGATCTGATCCATGCGGTCCCTTTCTACATTAGAAGAAGGACATTGAGTCTTCGAAAGACTCACACCATATGACATAGGTAGGAATCCCTTCTTGGAATTCTCTATAGCAAAACGTTTAAGCACCTTGTCAATGTATGTACTCTAACTTAGGTCAAGCAATCTCTTAGATCTATCTCTATTGATCTTAAGACCTAAAATATAGGCTACTTCACCTAAGTCTTTCATTGAAAAATAATTCCCAAGCCAAGTCTTCACTGACTGAAGAGTAGGAATATCATTTCCAATGAGTAGTATGTCATCTGCATACAATATGAGAAAGATGACTATGCTCCCACTAACCTTCTTGTAGACACAAGGTTCATCTTCATTCTTAATGAAACCAAACGTTTTGATCACATCATCGAATCGAAGATTCCAGCTTCTAGAAACTTGCTTCAATCCATAAATGGATCTTTGCAACTTACAAACCTTTCCAGCATGCTCTGGATCTACAAAACCCTCAGGTTGTGTCATGTACACATCCTCGAGTAGATTTCCGTTAAGAAATGCGATTTTGACATCCATCTGTCAGATCTCATAATCATAGTAAGCAGCAATAGCAAGCATGATCCGAATGGACTTGAGGGTGAAAAGGTTTCATCATAGTCTATACCATGAATCTACTTGAATCCTTTAGCCACCAATCTACCTTTATAGGTATGCATATTTCCATCCATGTCAGTCTTTACCTTGAAGACTCACTTACACCTAATGGGTTTGATCCCTTCAGGTGGATCAATCAAAGTCCATACTTGGTTAGTGTACATGAATTTCATTTCGGATCTCATGGCCTCTAGCCATTTCTCAGAATCTGGGCCCTGTACAGCTTCCTGATAAGATGTAGGCTCATTGAGACCAATAAGCTCTACATCACCGTGGTCAGACAAGAGAAATGAATATCTCTCAGGTTGACGATGAATCTTATCAGATCTACGTAGAGCATGTGCTACTTGAACAAGTTGTTGTTCCATAACCTCTTGTGGTGCAACAAAATCCTGATCCACAACATCTTATGGTATCTATTCAATTTCCATCACATTGTCAATGCTAGTATCTTGAACTTCTTCAAGATCGACTTCACTCCCACTAGTTTTTCTAGAAATCAATTCCCTTTCTAGAAATACACCAGTTCTGGCAACAAACACCTTGCCATGTGTGGGATTATAGAAGTAATATCTCTTTGTTTCCTTAGGATATCCAACAAAGTAGCACTTATCTGATTTAGGTCCTAGTTTATCTAAGACTTGTCGTCGAACGTAAGTCTCACAACACCAAATCTTCATAAAAGACATATTGGGACTCTTCCCTGTCCATATCGTATATGGTGTCTTTATGACAACCTTGGATGGAACTCGGTTAAGTGTGAAAGCGGCTGTCTCTAGAGCATGTCCCCAGAAGGAAGTAGGAAGATCTGTATGACTCATCATCGATCATACCATATATAATAAAGTATGGTTCCTCCTTTCTGATACACCATTCCATTGTGGCGTTCTAAGTGGAGTGAGTTGAGATATGATCCCGCACTCAACGAGATGGTCATGAAACTCTTGGCTAAGGTATTCCCCACCTCGATCTGATCGAAGCATCTTAATACTCTTACCAAGTTGATTTTGTACTTCATTCTTGAATTCTTTGAACTTTTCAAAGGATTCTAACTCGTGTCTCATTAGAAACACATAACCGTATCTACTGAAATCATCAGTGAAGGTAATGAAGTAATGATAGTCTCCTCTAGCTGCTATTCTGAAAGGGTCACATACATCAGTATGTATGAGTTCTAACAGATCATTAGCCCTTTCGCCATGTCTACTAAATGGAGTCTTTGTCATCTTGCCTCGAAGACAAGATACGCATACCTCATATGATTCAAAATGAAATGAGTCCAAAAGTCCATCCTTCTGGAGTTGGGATATGCGACTCTCATTTATGTGATCTAAGCGACAATGTCAGAGATATGTTTGGTTCAGATCATTAGATTTGAACCGCTTGGTATTTATGCTATAGATCATGTTTTCAAAGTCTAGAACATAGAGTCCATTTATCAGAGGTGCACTACAATAAAACATGTCATTTAAATAAATAGAACAATATTTGTTCTTTATTATAAATGAGAATCCCTTCTTGTCTAAACAAGAAACAGAGATTATGTTTTTGGTTAAAGCAGGCATATAACAACACTCTTTCAGTTCTAAAACAAGCCTAGTAGGCAAAGATAAGGAATAGGTTCCTACGGCGACAGCAGCAACTCTTGCACCATTGCCTACTCGTAGGTCCACTTCGCCCTTTGTCAATAATCTACTATTTCTCAGCGCCTGCACATTAGTACAAATGTGAGATGCACATCCGGTATCTAATACCCATGAAGAAGAAATAGATAGATTGACTTCTATAACATATATACCTGAGGCAGAAGTCTCACTTCTCTTCCGTTTCATTTCCTCTAGGTACCTTTTGCAGTTCCTCTTCCAGTGTCCGGTCTCACCGCAGTGGAAGCAGGTCCCTTCCTTAGTAACCCCTCCTTTGGATTTCAGTGCATGAGCCTTGCCATTGTTGGTTGTTACTCGGTAAACCTAATGGTTCCACTGTACAAAAATTTTGTACAAAGGTCTGAACCTTTACCTAGCTACCATGTGTTCTTTTAAATTAAACTTGGATCGCCTGCGGAACTTAACACGTTTGATCAAAGTTTAATCTATTTGTTCTTTTAGGTTTAGACTCGAATCTCCTGCGGAACTTAACACGTTCGATCCAAATCACCTAGGTTATTAATTTCATTAAATATTAGTTTCCAAAATTGGCTCCCAGTACTAACGTGCCGAGGCACATGACCTTCTTGGATATAGGAACAACCACCACCGACTAGACAAAGCCTTTTAAGGAAAGTTAATATTTAATTTCCTTAAATAACTTTAGGTCAACCGAAAAGAACAATCAAATCACAAGGAAAAGAAAAACTAAAAAAAACACAACATCGAAAACAAATTCGAAATACTAGAATCGCATGCCTCTTGTATTTGGTATTATTTCCTAAAATAACTAGTATGATGCGGAAAGGAAAATACTAGTTATACCTTTTAGAAAGACCTCTTGATCTTCTACCGTATTCCTCTTCTAACCTTGGATGTTGTGTGAGCAACGATCTTCCGAGATGAGAAACTACAAAAGCACCTTCTTCTCCTCCTTGCTAGGTTTGGCCAAAACAAAAGCTTCACCAAGGATGAAGAAAAAACACCACCAATGCTCCAAGGGATATAAGCTTTCTCTCCTTCTTCTCCAAGCTTGTATCCGGCCACAACTTGATCTCCAAAAGAAAGAAGAGGTTCGGCCACAACAAGGAGAAGAGAAAGCTTGAAGGGGCCGGCCACACCAAGGAAGAAAAGAGGGAGAAGAATAATAAAAGTTGTGTGTCATGAAGGCACCTCAACCCCTTCTTTTATATTCCTTGGCTTTGGCAAATAAGGAAATTTAATTACAATAAAATTTCCTTAACTTTCCTTGATAACAATTAATTAAGAAAAATTAAATAAAATTTCCTAATTAATTGTATATGGCCGGCCACATCAACAAGACCAAACAAAGCAATTTCAATCACCAATTAAAATTCCTTATTTGTCTTCGGAAATTTTAAAAAATAAAATTTCCTTTTAAAATCCCTTCATGGTTGATAAAAAGAAATTTCTATAATTTTAATTATTCTACATGTGAATAATTTATAAAGAAGAAAAATAAAATATCTTTCCAATCTACAAATAAGGAAAGAGATCTAATCTCTTTCTTTAATCTTTTGTAGATCCTTTTAAAAGAGATATTTTAATTTTTAATCTCTTCAATAAATTATATCTTTCACATAAGAAATATTTAAAATTAAAATTCCTTTTAATTTAATGGGGTCCGGCCACCTAAGCTTGGGTTCAAGCTAGGGTCGGCCACCCATGAACCAAGGCTTGGCCGGCCCTAGCTTGAACCACAAGCTAGCTTGGCCAGCCCCCTTCTCATGGGTATGAAGGTGGGTATAGGTAAGTATAGTACTCTATAAATAAGAGGCTACGATAGGGACCGAGAGGAGGAATTGGTTTTGGTCTCCCGATAAAATTAAGCATCCCGTGTTCGCCCCGAACACACAACTTAATTTTATCAATAATAATTCATTCCACTAGAGAACTATTATTGAACTACTGCACCAATCTCAAATTACATGTAACGACCCAATTTTTCCCATTTCGAGTTCTAAAAGTCCTTATAAAAATCTAGAAATGCTTTAGAAAAATTCTAGAGATTTTTAGAATTTTATAGAGTATTTTTATGCTATTTTTGAAGTTCGTTTGGTATTTTTACCAAGAGGAAGAAGTTTAAAAAAATAATAATAAATATATATGTTGAAGCCGGGTTTTGAACCCAAGATCTCGGACCGAACTAGACCCTAACCAAAGTCAACCAACCAACTGAGCTAAGCAAGTTTTGTTAAATATATATGGTGCGAAATATTCTTAAGCCGTAGTTAGATAATAGGAAACCCTAGTATAAGAAAGGAATTGAGTTTCTTTTTTTTCAAAAACCTAGAAATTTCTCTCAAAATTTCCTTTCCTCTCACGCTCGCGACGGCGCACGACGGTCTCGGGCGGAAACGTAGCGAGGTTAGGATTTCGTCTCCGGCGCCGGCCAAAGGGTGTTTTTGCGAGATCCTCACACGTTCGTGGCCATCTCGTCGAGGGGAGCACGCGGACGCGAGGAAACGCCGGATTCGGAGCTCACCAAAACCCTAGAACCTCTCTTTCTCAGTTGTAAGTCCAAGAAAACGAAGGTGAGTTGCTTCTCACCTGCAGTAGGAGTAGTTCCGCGAGTTTTGATTCTCCTTTGTTTGCTTTTGGGCACGCTGTACAGAATTGGAATTTCTAGAGGTTTGAGAATAGTTTCGAGTTTTGTTTTGGTGTTTCCTTCGAGTTTTGAGACGTGTTGTTGAGATTGTGAAGTTATGCTTGCTGCCGTGAGTTTTTGAGAAGGGATTGGAGGTTTAGGATTTATTTCGGTGTTGTCCTTATTTGCTTAAATAGTTTGCAACCTAAGAACAGATTTGTAGCATGCAGATCAGTTTCATGTTGGAGTATTTTGTTCCCTTTGGTTTCCTGCCGTGCCACTGAACAGGAGGGGTTGTTTCTTTGGTTTTCAGATTTTAGTTGTAGAGAATCATGATGTTTAGGGATTTTAGAATAGATTTAAGATTTTTGCTTGCCTTCTTGCTAATCAGTTGATAGCAATTTATCCTATAGCAGCACGTTGGCATCCTTTTGGTTGTCTGCAGTTTTTGCGTCTCAGTTGTAGTATCTCAGTTTTTGATATGCCTCATGAATTTCATATTAGCCTCGAGATCTTGTTGTTGGTTGCTTAGTAAGAATAGTTTTTTTTTTAGCATTGGCAGATTTCTTTTCCATTGCTAATAGAAGTGCAGTTTTCCTTTTCTAGCTTTACCTTAGTACGAATTCTCAGTATTTCCTGATGAAGCATGATATTCTGTTAATTCCATGCAGCAACGATTCCTTTATTTTCTAGATTCTATTGCATGCCTAGTAGTTGAATTTGTTTTACTATCACAGCATGCTTAAGTTGTTCTAGTTTCCTATTTGCTATTGGAATAACATGAGCAGTCCTATTTTTATAGCATGCAGATTTTAGATAAGCTTAGTATGCAGATTTTGATAGGCTTAATATGCAAATTTTTGTTAAGCTTTGCATGCAGATTTATGTTAAGCTTTGTATACAAATTTTCAGTACGTAGGGTGTGTTCTAGTGCACACCAAGTGCTTGATAAAATGCTTAGCTCAATATAATGCTACAGTAGGCATTTTAATAGCTCAGTTAATGCAGTAGAAGCATTTAAAATAACTTATTTAGTCTTTCTTCAGCTTATATGGGACTACAGTCCAATGGGTGGGCTCCCACAGTCGCCTCTAGGTTCAGATAACATAGTTAAAGCAAGGTAAGAAAATTAGCTATGAAATCAGTATTTTATTTTCAGCAGTGTATCGGATTAGATATCCATTGGGTTGGGCTCCCACAATCGTCCCTAGGTTTAGATAACCTAGTAAACCCTACTAGACTCGAACTTGTAATCCCGGGTTTAGTTAGGGATGCGCACACAGCATGTACAGGCCCATCAGCAAGATGATTACTATTTTGATCTATTATGTAAATAATTTTCAAAACTTCACAAATTAGTTATGTGGATACAAGTTAGACTCAGTTTAGCATTAATTAGTTCAGCTTATGTATCAGTTCAGTTTCCTATTGATACACATGATAGTTCTATGATTAGCTGTACATGTTTAGTATTTCAGTTAGCATGATTCCTTTGCTATTTATGAGCATGAGTAGCTATACATGTTAGTTTTTCAGTTAGTTGATTTCTTTGCTATTTATGAGCATGAGTAGCTATACATGTTAGCTTTTCAGTTAGTTGATTTCTTTGCTATTTATGAGCATGAGTAGCTTTACATGTTAGCATTCAGTTTTAGCATGTTTTTATTTATATACATGCATATCGAGTTTTTGTGAGTAGGATAGCGCTCACTAAGCTTTTAGCTTATAGATACTATTTTCCTCCTACTGCAGATAAAGGAAAAGCTAAAGTATAAGGAAGAAGGCGACAATGAGATGCTGTGACGGTGTGTGATGTGTGGACTATGGAGATCCTTTGGACTTAGCTAAAGAACTCACTTAGTTTAAGAATTTTTTTAGTTTAATTTCTTATTAAGTTGATAAGAAAATTTTGTAGTAAGAAGTTATGTTTCCGCTTTTCATTACCTGCATGTTTTGATTTATTAAACTGCGTGGTTGTGAAAATATATGTTCCAGCCGCCTGTGGCTGAGTATACTCTATATGTATTTACGGATATGGTCACCTGTTCAGGGGAGACTTTGCCGAAATTTTTCGGTAGGGTTTCCATGTGATTTTTTATCATACCGGTTAAGTAAAGTTAGCAGTTAAGTAGCGTCCACCTCTAGAGAGTGGTAGTAGTAAAGAAGGTGGGTCGTTACATTACATTTTTGGGCTCCTTCTTATTATGAGTGTATTAGTCTCCCTTTGTTTAAGATGTCAAATGTCCACTAATTAAGTGAGTTACTGACAACTCATTTAATTAATATCTTAATCCAAGAATAGTACCACTCAACCTTATCGTCATGTCGGACTAAGTCCACCTGCAGGGTTTAACATGACAATCTTTATGAGCTCATCTTGGGGACATTATCAACCTAGATTACTAGGACACAGTTTCCTTCTATAATCAACAACACACACTATAAGTGATATCATTTCCCAACTTATCGGGCTTATTGATTCATCGAACTAAATCTCACCCATTGATAAATTAAAGAAATAAATATCAAATATATGTGCATGTTATTATATTAGGATTAAGAGCACACACTTCCATAATAACTGAGGTCTTTGTTCCTTTATAAAGTCAGTATAAAAGAAAACCACCTCTTATGGTCCTACTCAATACATAAGTGTACTAGTGTAATTATATAGTTAAGATAAACTAATACTTAATTACACTACAACCTTCCAATGGCTTGTTCCTTTCCATTTTGGTCATGAGCTACTGTTTATAATTTATAAGGTACTGATAACATCATCTTCTGTATGTGACACCACATACTATGTTATCTACAATATAAATTAATTGAACAACTACAACAAATGTAGATGATTTGACCAAATGTGATTCTTTATTCAAAATAAATGTTTACAAAAGCTTAGGCTTTCAGTATACACTCTAATAATCTCCCAATTATACTAATGACTAAGCTGACATATCTTCTGTCATACATCTGATTCCCATTCCCTCCACATGTCGATCGAAAGCTTTTGCCGGAAGGGCCTTAGTGAAAGGATCTGCCAGGTTATCTGCTGATGCAATCTTGGCGATGACAACTTCTCCTCGCTTCACAATATCTCGTATCAGGTGGTACTTGCGCTCTATATGTTTACTTGCCTTATGGGCTCGTGGTTCCTTCGAGTTTGTAACTGCACCGCTATTATCACAATAAATTGTGATGATTTTGGGCAAACCAGGAATCACATCTAAGTCCATTAGAAAGTTCCTGAGCCATACTGCTTCTTTAGCCGCCTCAGAGGCTGCTACATACTCTGCTTCCATGGTTGAGTCTGAAACACATTTCTTCTTAACACTCCTCCATGCAATGGCTCCACCTCCTAAAGTAAACACATAGTCTGATGTAGACTTACTGTTGTCCCTATCTGATTGGAAATCTGAATCCGTGTAACCCACAGGGATCAAATCGTCTGCTTGGTAAACTAGCATATAATCTCTAGTCCTTCTCAGGTACTTTAATATATGGTTTACCGCAGTCCAATGTCCTTGTCCAGGATTACTCTGATATCTGCTAACCATGCCCACGGCAAAACAGATATCAGGTCTCGTACATAGCATTGCATACATTAGGCTTCCTACAGCCGAAGCATAAAGAACTGCTTTTATGTCCTCTATCTCCTTTGATGTCTTCGGAGACATCTCTTTAGATAGAGCTACTCCATGCCTAAAAGGTAAGAAACCTTTCTTGGAATCCTGCATACTAAAACGAGCAAGGATTGTATCTATATATGAAGCTTGGGATAGACACAACATTCTTTTCTTGCGGTCCCTTATAACTTTGATCCCAAGAATGTGTGCACAGTCTCCTAAGTCCTTCATATCAAATTGTTTGGACAACCATACCCTTACGTCCGATAATACATTGACATTGTTGCCAATTAACAAAATATCATCTACGTATAGTACAAGAAATACCATCACATTTCCGTTACACTTCTTGTATACACAAGACTCATCCGGACACTGAATAAATCCATATGACTGAATTACTTCATTAAACCGGATGTTCCAAGACCTTGAAGCTTGCTTCAGTCCATAAATGGACCGATTGAGCTTGCACACTAGATGCTCTTTGCCTTTTTCAATAAACCCTTCTGGTTGCTTCATATGGATGTTCTCTTCAAGACTTCCATTAAGGAAAGCTGTCTTAACATCCATTTGCCAAATCTCATAATCCATATGAGCAGCAATGGATAAGAGTATCCGGATGGACTTAAGCATGGATACTGGTGAAAAGGTCTCCTCATAATCGATTCCCTCTTTCTGAGTGTACCCTTTCGCAACAAGCCTAGCTTTGAAGGTTTCTACCTTCCCGTCTGTCCCTCTTTTCCTTTTGTAGATCCACTTGCATCCAACAGCTTTTACACCATCAGGTGGTTCTCCAAGCTCCCAGACCTTATTAGAGTACATAGACTCTATTTCAGAATTCATTGCCTTTTGCCAAGATCCTGCATCTATATCTTGGAGTGCTTCGTCATATGTTCGGGGATCAGGTTCATGTTTACCCGGGATCAAATCCGAAGACTCTCCTAAAAACATGAATCTTTCAGGCTGCCTTACAACCCTCCCACTACGACGAGGCACAGTCTGTGGTTGTGTATCATGTGTGACACGTGTTGCAGTCTCTTGTGGTACTTCATCTTGTACTGTTGGTACTGAAGTAGACGCATCCTCTCTAAGTTCTTCTAAAACAACTTTGCTACTGGGCTTGTGATCCATTATATAGTTTTCTTCTAAAAACTGGGCATTGGTGCTAACAATGACCTTCTGGTCTTTAGGACTATAAAATAAACCACCTTTCGTTCCTCTGGGATACCCCACAAACACGCGAACTTCTGTACGAGATTCTAACTTATCAGCATCTGATTTCAGCACATGTGCTGGACTACCCCAAATCCGAATATGTCTTAGACTGGGCTTTTGCCCATTCCACAATTCTGTGGGAGTAGAAGAAACTGATTTAGAAGGTACTAAGTTCAGAATGTACACTGCTGTTTACAGAGCGTATCCCCAAAACGAATTTGGTAATTCTGAATAACTCATCATCGATCTAACCATCTCCATAAGAGTCTTATTCCTTCGTTCTGCCACACCATTCTGTTGGGGTGTACCAGGTGCGGACAGTTGGGATTGAATCCCGGCCTCTGATAAGTAATTCCTAAACTCTCCTAAGAGGTATTCGCCACCACGATCAGACCATAGTGTCTTGATACTTTTGCCTAGTCGTTTCTGTTAGGACCTTCGGATGCGGCTATAGAGGGGGGGTGTGAATAGCCAACCCCAATTTCGCGTTTCTTCCTACAATTTTAGTTAGCGCAGCGGAAATACAATGTAGAAATTAAACAAAGAATAGCAAACCTTAAACTCGACGATGTAACGAGGTTCGGAGATGAAACTCCTACTCCTCGGCGTGTCCGTAAGGTGGACGAAGCCTATCAATCCGTCGGTGGATGAGACCCCGGAAAACCGGCTAATAAAAACTCCTTCTGGGTGGAGAAACCTCGCCACAGTCTCTCTTACAACAGCAAGATCAGTGTACAAGAAATACAGCAAGAAGACAAGAACAATATGAATGTAAAAACACTAGTTTGCTTGCCTTCTCGTCGACTGGTGATGAAGCAACCACTTCACGCCAATAACAGCAGCAACTGATCAGTTGGAGTCCAGCCGAGGGAAGCTCACACGAAGCTTCAGCAAAGCTCAAATCGCAATAAGGAAGAAGCAAAAACTCAGCAAGAAGAAGAAGAAGAACTAGTAGCACTGTAGAGGCCCTCCAACTTCTTTTATATCATGAACCTGCGAAGAAAGAAGACACAGAGATCTAGCCGTTGTGTCGCAACAGCTAGGGCCTGGACCGATCAGGCACACTCCTGATCGGTCCAGGAGTGTTCTGATCGGTCTTGGGACCGATCAGGCCTTAAGCTGATCGGTCTTGGGACCGATCAGGCCTTAGGCTGATCGGTCCCCAGACCGATCAGCCAACTCTCACAGAGAGTTGGCCTCGTCTCTGATCGGTCTGTGGACCTATCAGGACTCAGGTGGATCGGTCCACAGACCGATCCCCCCTCTATCTTCTCCCGATCTTCTTCGCTTCTGATCGGTCACCAGACCGATCAGTTAATTCACAGAAACACACTGTTTGGTGACTGATCGGTCACCAGACCGATCAGTCAACCAGCGTATCACTGGATCGGTCACCAGACCGATCCAGGTTTAGAGCTCCCAGCCCTAAACCCTACCTAGTCTGGAGAACGAGCTACCGAGCCCTCTCCGACTTCGTCCGGTCCAGAGCATGAGCTACCGAGCCCTCTCTGACCTAGTCCAGAGAACGAGCTACCGAGCCCTCTCTGACCTAGTCCAGAGAACGAGCTACCGAGCCCTCTCCGACTCCATCCGGTCCAGAGAACGAGCTACCGAGCCCTCTCTAACCTAGTCTGGAGAACGAGCTACCGAGCCCTCTCCGACTCCATCCGGTCCAGAGAACGAGCTATCGAGCCCTCTCTGACCTAGTCCGGAGAACGAGCTGCCGAGCCCTCTCCGACTCCATCCGGTCCAGAGAACGAGCTACCGAGCCCTCTCTGACCTAGTCCGGAGAACGAGCTACCGAGCCCTCTCCGACTCCATCCGGTCCAGAGAACGAGCTACCGAGCCCTCTCTGACCTAGTCCGGAGAACGAGCTACCGAGCCCTCTCCGACTTCCACGTCCGGTCCAGAGAACGAGCTCCCGAGCCCTCTCTGACCTAGTCCGGAGAACGAGCTGCCGAGCCCCTCCGACTCCATCCGGTCCAGAGAACGAGCTACCGAGCCCTCTCTGACCTAGTCCGGAGAACGAGCTACCAAACCCTCTCCGACTTCCCATGCCAAGTTTCCATACTTGGACTTTTCCCGTGCCAAACTCCCTGCTTGGACTTTTCCGTGCCAAGTCTCCATACTTGGACTTTTCTCGTGCCAAGCTCCCTGCTTGGACTTTTCGGTGCCAAGTCTCCATACTTGGACTTTTCCCGTGCCAAGTCTCCATACTTGGACTTTTCCGTGCCAAGTCTCCATACTAGGACTTTTCTCGTGCCAAGTCTCCATACTTGGACTTTTCACCAGATGTCTGGTCAACCTTGACCTATCTGGATTTCCCTTGCCTGGCTTCACTCACCAGGACTTTCCCTTGCCTGGCTTCACTCACCAAGACTTTCACCTGGCTTCACTTACCAGGATTTCCCGAATCAGGTCGACTCACCTCGGGTCAACCAGGTCAATCTTGACCAAAGATTGCACCCACAATCTCCCAAGTTTGTATCTTGTCAAACATCAAGATACAACTTCAACTTCTCTATTCTCGTCAAACATCAGAATAGAACTTTTCTATTTTCGTCAAACATCAGAATAGAACTTTTCTATTCTCGTCAAACATCAAAATACAACTCGAGTCAGGTCAGCTCGAGTCAGGTCAACCAGGTCAACCTTGACCTAAGGTTGCACCAACAATCTCCCCCTTTTTGATGTTTGACAAAACCATGAACAAGTTAGGTTAACCCGATAACCTAACTTAGGTTTTCCAATGTTCTTCCTTGAACATTCTCCCCAAACTCTAATGTTCTTCCTTGAACATTCTTTGGACATTCTCCTATTCTCCCCCTTTTTGACACACATCAAAAAGAGTGATTCAAGGTCAAGAGTTTCTTCCTAATGAAAGTCTCATACCTTTCATTGAAACCCTTAATTTCCCCCTTGATACTAAAGTCAACAATCAACTTAGTGATAATCTCATATCACTCAAGTCTTTAGAGTAAAAACTCCCCCTAAAAGTCAACCCCCCCTTGACCATTGCACCAACAATGTCTTGGAGAGTTTCAAACCTTTAGAAATCCAAAACACAAACTGTGTTTTAACTTTCAGCTGAAATTTCAGACAACACAGTCGAAAATCAGCATTTTGGCACGCCCGATCGATCACCAGACCGATCAGGAGCTCCCTGGATCGGTCCAGTGACCGATCCAGCATCCCTTGGACCGATCAGGGAACCTCCTGATCGGTCACACATGTCAATTTCTGATTTCTGAATTTCTTCCTCCCGAAATTCAGAAACCCCTACAAAATTACAGAAAATTTCAAAAATTATAAAATTTTGAGGATACATTCCTCATAACATATACTATCATGGAAAAATAGTTTTCTTTGAAAATAACTTCCATTTTCAAATCTTGATACAAAGTTTAAAAACTTTGAAATAGTTCAAGTTTACCTCAACTTTGTATCAACTTGCTCAATGATGAATGCTATCACTAGAAAAGCTTCATCAAGGTTTTTCAAATCAATTTTGAAATGATTTTAAAACATTCAATTTAGGACCACAATCTTAGGGCTAAATGTACATGACTTGTACACAAGCTTTCCCTATGATCCTCAATTTTGAATTAGGCTCATCTAGGTACAAGAACTATGCACCTTGATCCTAACTCATCATCCTAATATCTCACACACATCTAAGGTGTATCAAACACATCCAAGTCAATTTTGATGTGAGATATGGGTTTAGGTCATCTTAAGCTAAGTTCTTATGCATTTTCTAAACAACAATTTGATTTCCATATCAAATTGAGTTTTTTATCCTTAAATCAATTTAATTGATCATCAATGCAAGAGATGATGACATGACATAAAATAATATCATAAGTAAAAACATATGCCAATGTCATGATGTCATGTCATAAAGTATGAAACTTAAATAAGGCATGACATATAGCTAACCTAAGTATTATCATGACATTTCAAATGATAATAAATTAAATATGATGTCATGACATGGCATATGGCAAACAATACATGGCAAATAATATATAAAGGTCTTGAAAATACCTAATTCTAGCCTTAGTTGCCATTTTTGATAATTTTGATCATTTTTCCATAAATTCTATATTCCTAAGTGTAATAGACCTAAAAACATATACTCAAGATTTTTAGATCACTATGTGCCAATTAGATTGACCCTAGAAAACTCCTCAAATATGGTTGGCACATCCTAATCACCTTAGGAATAATTTTTAATTTCATTTTCAAGGCTTGATTACACCTTGAAAATTCCTAAAGTGCCACCTTTTGTCATGAATAGATTAACTACCTATTCAATTAAAGTTGGCACACTCTAATCCATCTAGCGTGATGGAATCATGCTCTTAGGAACCCAATACCTATTTGAGCTCATTGGGTTCACTAAATATTCACTAGGGATGACTTCCCTAGCAACCCTCCTAATGACCCTCTTAGGCTTTAAAGCCTTGGCCATTTGGGACTCATCAAGATCAACTCTAGGGGTGACTCCCCTTGTGACCTTGGTGATGGTCTTCCTAGCCCTAGGTCTTGTTCCATAATCGAATGGAACATTATGATAAGTGGGCTTGACCACTTGAGACTTAGGTTTGTGACTCAAACCTCTCATGTCCTTGGGCTTTTGCTTTTGACCCTTAGGCCCTAAAGATGATTTCTCCAAATTCTTAAGGGTCTTTTCTAAAGTGTCAAGTCTTGACCTTAAGACTTGATTTTCCTTTTCTAATACCTCAAGTTTTAATTTGTCATTTTTCTTTGAGGTATTCCTAGGCATATGTCTAGTTGTTTTGGGATTCCTACCTAGGCTTTCCTTAACCTTAGATGAGTTAGTCCTAGGGTTGGCATTTCTAGTATTGTTCTTGTCTAGGCTAACATGTTTTGCACCTAAGCACATGTATCGGTTTCTAAGATTATCATGCTTATCATTATTGACAATTGCAATAAAATTACTAGCATGTGTCTTATAAGGATTGCAAGAATGTGCCTTAAAGAATACCTTAGGGTTTGCCTTAGCTCCCCCTATAGATGTGCTTGGTCTCTTGTCCTTGTGAGGTTGCCTCCCCCTCGGACATTGACTTCTATAATGTCCCCTTCGCTTGCATTGGAAGCACACCACGTGCTCCTTGCTCTTGCATTTCGGGACTCCGGCTTCCTTGACCTTTAGTGCCGGTGGAGTCTTCCTAATACTCTTTGGACATTTACTCTTGTAATGCCCATATTCCCTACACTCAAAGCACATTATATGTAATTTACTTGAAATTAAATCGCTTGAGTTACCTAGGGTTGAGGATGGATGTAAGCTCTCTTCTTCATCCCTTCCGGAGGTAGAAGCTTCTTCTTGCACCAATCTTGAAGAAGAACTCTCCTCCTCTTCTTCCATAGATGTTGAGTAGCCCTCAACTTCTAATTCCTTACCTCCATGATGTGAGCTACTTGGCTCACTTGACTCCTCTTCATGACTTGAATTGGAGCTCTCCTCATGGAACTTAGCCAAGTTGTTCCACAACTCCTTGGCATTGTGGTATCCACCTATCTTACACAAGATATCACTAGGTAATGAAAATTCAAGGATTTTCGTTACCTCGTCGTTGATTGTGGATTGGTGGATTTGTTCTTTCGTCCACTTCTTTTTCTTGAGAAGTTCTCCCTTTCTATCCACCGGAGGAATAAAACCTACTTATACACAATTCCAATTTGCTAGGTTAGTCATAAGAAAATACTTCATTCTTACCTTCCAATACGCGAAGTCGTTGCACTCGTAGAAGGGTGGAATCGTGATGTCTTCTCCGAGTCGATCCATTCTCTAGCTTGTGCTCCCCCGGGTGTTAATCCGACGAAAAGCAACCTCGCTCTGATACCACTTGTTACGACCTTCGGATGCGGCTAGAGAGGGGGGGTGTGAATAGCCGACCCCAATTTCGCGTTTCTTCCTACAATTTTAGTTAGCGCAGCGGAAATACAATGTAGAAATGAAACAAAGAATAGCAAACCTTAAACTCGACGATGTAACGAGGTTCGGAGATGAAACTCCTACTCCTCGGTGTGTCCGTAAGGTGGACGAAGCCTATCAATCCATCGGTGGATGAGACCCCGGAAAATCGGCTAATAAAAACTCCTTCTGGGTGGAGAAACCTCGCCACAGTCTCTCTTGCAACAGCAAGATCAGTGTACAAGAAATACAGCAAGAAGACAAGAACAATATGAATGTAAAAACACTAGTTTTCTTGCCTTCTCGTCGACTGGTGATGAAGCAACCACTTCACGCCAACAACAGCAGCAACTGATCAGTTGGAGTCCAGCCGAGGGAAGCTCACACGAAGCTTCAGCAAAGAGGAGCTCAGCAAAGCTCAAATCGCAGTAAGGAAGAAGCAGAAACTCAGCAAGAAGAAGAAGAATAACTAGTAGCACTGTAGAGGCCCTCCAACTTCTTTTATATCCTGAACCTGCGAAGAAAGAAGACACAGAGATCTAGCCGTTGTGTCGCAACGGCTAGGGCCTGGACCGATCAGGCACACTCCTGATCGGTCCAGGAGTGTTCTGATCGGTCTTGGGACCGATCAGGCCTTAGGCTGATCGGTCCCCAGACCGATCAGCTAACTCTCATAGAGAGTTGGCCTCGTCTCTGATCGGTCTGTGGACCGATCAGGACTCAGGTGGATCGGTCCACAGACCGATCCCCCCTCTATCTTCTCCCGTTCTTCTTCGCTTCTGATCGGTCACCAGACCGATCAGATAATTCATAGAAACACACTGTTTGGTTACTGATCAGTCACCAGACCGATCAGTCAACCAGCGTATCACTGGATCGGTCACCAGACCGATCCAGGTTTAGAGCTCCCAGCCCTAAACCCTACCTAGTCCGGAGAACGAGCTACCGAGCCCTCTCCGACTTCGTCCGGTCCAGAGAATGAGCTACCGAGCCCTCTCCGACTTCGTCCGGTCCAGAGAACGAGCTATCGAGCCCTCTCTGACCTAGTCCAGAGAACGAGCTACCGAGCCCTCTCCGACTCCATCCGGTCCAGAGAACGAGCTATCGAGCCCTCTCTGACCTAGTCCGGAGAACGAGCTACCGAGCCCTCTCCGACTTCGCGTGCCCAGTTTCCAACTTCGACTTTTCCCTTCCCATTGATAAACCTTGATCATCAATCAAAGCGAGCTACCGAGCCCTCTCTGTCCTAGTCCGGAGAACGAGCTGCCGAGCCCTCTCCGACTCCATCCGGTCCAGAGAACGAGCTACCGAGCCCTCTCTGACCTAGTCCGGAGAACGAGCTACCGAGCCCTCTCCGACTCCATCCGGTCCAGAGAACGAGCTACCGAGCCCTCTCTGACCTAGTCCGGAGAACGAGCTACCGAGCCCTCTCCGACTTCCACGTCCAGTCCAGAGAACGAGCTCCCGAGCCCTCTCTTACCTAGTCCGGAGAACGAGCTGCCGAGCCCTCTCCGACTCCATCCGGTCCAGAGAACGAGCTACCGAGCCCTCTCTGACCTAGTCCGGAGAACGAGCTACCAAGCCCTCTCCGACTTCCCATGCCAAGTTTCCATACTTGGACTTTTCCCGTGCCAAACTCCCTGCTTGGACTTTTTCGTGCCAAGTCTCCATACTTGGACTTTTCTCATGCCAAGCTCCCTGCTTGGACTTTTCCGTGCCAAGTCTCCATACTTGGACTTTTCCCGTGCCAAGTCTCCATACTTGGACTTTCCGTGCCAAGTCTCCATACTTGGACTTTTCTCGTGCCAAGTCTCCATACTTGGACTTTTCACCAGATGTCTGGTCAACCTTGACCTATCTGGATTTCCCTTGCCTGGCTTCACTCACCAGGACTTTCCAACTGCCTGGCTTCACTCACCAGGACTTTCCCTTGCCTGGCTTCACTCACCAAGACTTTCACCTGGCTTCACTTACCAGGATTTCCCGAATCAGGTCGACTCACCTCGGGTCAACCAGGTCAATCTTCACCAAAGATTGCACCCACAATCTCCCAAGTTTGTATCTTGTCAAACATCAAGATACAACTTCAACTTCTCTATTCTCGTCAAACATCAGAATAGAACTTTTCTATTTTCGTCAAACATCAGAATAGAACTTTTCTATTCTCGTCAAACATCAAAATACAACTCGAGTCAGGTCAACTCGAGTTAGGTCAACCAGGTCAACCTTGACCTAAGGTTGCACCAACAGTTTCTCCACATCAGCCTTGTATTCTTTGAACTTATCAAAGCACTCGGACTTGCGGCGCATTAGGTAAATGTATCCGTATCTTGAATAATCATTTATAAAAGAGACAAAATATTCAAAACCTCCTCTTGCCTGGACAGACATAGGACCACACAAATCAGAATGAACCAATTCTAACACTTCTTTGGCTCTATACCCCTTTGCCTTAAAAGGCCTCTTGGTCATTTTACCTTCCAAGCAAGATTCACAAGTTGAAAAATTTTCCAACTCTAATGAACCCAAAAGTCCATCGGCTATAAGCCTCTGAATCCTACTTAAGTTAATATGACCAAGCCTTAGATGCCAAAGATATGCTTGGTTCATTTCCGAAGGTTCTTTTCTCTTATTAGAGTTAGAAGATGAGTTATAAATTTCCTTGTTTTGCTTTGTGGGAGAAATTGGATTTAAAGTATACAAATTACCAACTAATGCACCAGAACAGATAATCACTTTATTTCTCTTAATAACTACATCGTTACTAAATGAAACTGAATATCCATCCAAAAATAGTTTAGAAACTGAAATTAAATTCTTTCTAAAACTGGGTACATAAAGACAATTTCTTAAAACCAAATTTCTATTTCTATTAAAAGATAAGTAGTAGACATCTCCCACTGCAACAGCCGCCACCTTAGTAGCATTGCCCATGTAGACGGTAATCTCTCCTTCAGATAGTCGTCGGGTTTCCTGGAACCCCTGCAAGGAATTGAAGACATGATCAGTGGCTCCCGTATCTACACACCAGGTGCTAGTAGATAACACCGCTAAACATGTTTCAACAACTAGAGCATGAGATATACCTTTGTTGTTCTGATTCCTACGAGGACAGTCCGCCTTCCAATGCCCTGACTGCTTGCAGATGAAGCACTTGCCCTTCGGCTTCTTCACTCCAGCTTTAGGTCCTGTAATATGAGATTTATTCACTTTCTTTGCTGAACCAACTTGTTTCTTCTTCTTCTTTCCTTTCGGTTTAGAAGTAGAACCATTTTCAGCATAGTGAATATGAGAATTGTGACGAAACAAACCTTCTGCTGCCTGAAGTTCTATCAGTAGTTCCGCCAATGAATATACCCTTTTGTTCATTATGTAATTCAGGCGGAATTGCTCAAAACTTCTAGGTAGTGTTTGGAGGATCATATCGATCTGGGCTTCCCCATCAATTTCTCCTTCGAGGATCTGTATTTCGTTCAGATAAGCCATCATCTTTAGGATATGATCCCTCACAGGAGTGCCCTCTTGCATGGTGATTGTCATTATCTTTCTCATGGCTTCTTGTCTAGAAGCCCGATCCTGATGACCAAAGAGTTCCTTGAGATTGTTCATAATATCATAAGTTGTTGGTATATCTTGATGTTGATGTTGCAATACATTTGACATTGAAGCCAAAATATAACACCGCGTCATCTCATCTGCCTTTACCCATTTCCTATGATATTCAATCTCCTCTTGGGTAGATTCACCAGTGGTGCATCAGGACAAGGCTCAGTCAGTACAAACTTATAGCTTTCAGCAGTAAGAACAATCTCCAGGTTCCTTTTCCAATCTATGTAGTTAGGGCCAGTAAGTCTATTCTGTTGTAGTATGATGGACAGTGGGTTGAAAGTCATCCTAAGAATCACAAATAACTTTTGGTCAGAACTCTAAATTTAGAATAATATTGATTCCTCAAGTAATACTATTTTAAATTAACCAACACCTCAAAACACCGCGAATATTGTATGTCACGATAGTGTGGACGTATACAAATTCATCATTTGTAAAAGGAGAGTTTTAACCCATTAATTTTATTATCTTGTCAACCTAACTATTTGACAAATAAAATTAATAGTTGGTATCCTTTGGTCACACAAATAATAGCAGTGACTCCGATGGGGAGGATACTATTAGATGTGCCTAAGTGTATACCATTACTTGACACTAAGTCCATTAATAAGATTGTGCCCCTTCCGATGGGGAAGATCACACGCTCTTAATTAATTTCCTATAGTCATCCTAAATGGAAGTTTGTTCTAGTGGTCTACAAACAAGCTCATCCGATATGGAGGAAGGCACTCAGAGCCAATGCGCAAGCTTGTTTGCATCACTTACAAACCAGTAATGGAGACCGTGGAATTTATTTAAAATCCCTCTCCCACTTAGTTATTTATAAATGAGGAATTTTAACTATGCTAGCCTACTAAACATGTATACTAACATGCACACACAGCACAATATAAAAGCAATAAATAGAAAATCTAATTTTCAACTATTATGGCTTTTATCTATGGTTGTTGTCCTTCGTGTGTTGTCATCCCAAGCTGCTGCCATATTTGGCCACTGCCACCGGGTCTAGCTATCACATCCATCTTGCTCCATGTTCCGCTGCACCTCTGGTCCTCAAAAAGGTTCCAAGCCTTGCAAGATTCGATCCGCGACATAAATAGAATTTTACATTTTTCGATCCTATATTCCTCGAAGGAATGTACATGTAAACTAGATCGAACATAAAATAAAAATTTACATCCATCGATCCTATATTCCATAAAAGGAATGCACATGTAACTAGATCAAAAATAAAATCCTAATAAAAACTAAATACAGCTCCTGCTGTATTTTATAATACAATCATGCACACACATATAAATGCCCTTGACATGTCCAAAGGTCCAATCACACACATAATAACTAAAAGCCATAATAGTTGGATCCTGCATCCATAAAGTTAGCACGTCCTACTATTAACCTGCCTAAATTATGTATGACATGTGCATAATTAAACTAATACCAAATACACAGAGGCAAAACCCTTGCTCTGATACCAATTGTTGGTTGCTACTCGGTAAACCTAATGGTTCCACTGTACAAAAATTTTGTACAAAGGTCTGAACCTTTACCTAGCTACCATGTGTTCTTTTAAATTAAACTTGGATCGCTTGCGGAACTTAACACGTTTGATCCAAAGTTTAATCTATTTGTTCTTTTAGGTTTAGACTCGGATCTCCTGCGGAACTTAACACGTTCGATCCAAATCACCTAGGTTATTAATTTCATTAAATATTAGTTTCCAAAAATGGCTCCCAGTACTGACGTGGCGAGGCACATGGCCTTCTTGGATATGGGAACAACCACCACCGACTAGACAAAGCCTTTTAAGGAAAGTTAATATTTAATTTCCTTAAATAACTTTAGGTCAACCGAAAAGAACAATCAAATCACAAGGAAAAGAAAAACTAAAAAAAACACAACATCGAAAACAAATTCGAAATACTAGAATCGCATGCCTCTTGTATTTGGTATTATTTCCTAAAATAACTAGTATGATGCGGAAAGGAAAATACTAGTTATACCTTTTAGAAAGACCTCTTGATCTTCTACCGTATTCCTCTTCTAACCTCGGAAGTTGTGTGAGCAACGATCTTCCGAGATGAGAAACTACAAAAGCACCTTCTTCTCCTCCTTGCTAGGTTTGGCCAAAACAAAAGCTTCACCAAGGATGAAGAAAAAACACCACCAATGCTCCAAGGGATATAAGCTTTCTCTCCTTCTTCTCCAAGCTTGTATCCGGCCACAACTTGATCTCCAAAAGAAAGAAGAGGTTCGGCCACAACAAGGAGAAGAGAAAGCTTGAAGGGGCCGGCCACACCAAGGAAGAAAAGAGGGAGAAGAATAATAAAAGTTGTGTGTCATGAAGGCACCTCAACCCCTTCTTTTATATTCCTTGGCTTTGGCAAATAAGGAAATTTAATTACAATAAAATTTCCTTAACTTTCCTTGATAACAATTAATTAAGAAAAATTAAATAAAATTTCCTAATTAATTGTATATGGCCGGCCACATCAACAAGACCAAACAAAGCAATTTCAATCACCAATTAAAATTCCTTATTTGTCTTCGGAAATTTTAAAAAATAAAATTTCCTTTTAAAATCCCTTCATGGTTGATAAAAAGAAATTTCTATAATTTTAATTATTCTACATGTGAATAATTTATAAAGAAGAAAAATAAAATATCTTTCCAATCTATAAATAAGAAAAGAGATCTAATCTCTTTCTTTAATCTTTTGTAGATCCTTTTAAAAGAGATATTTTAATTTTTAATCTCTCCAATAAATTATATCTTTCACATAAGAAATATTTAAAATTAAAATTCCTTAATTTAATGGGGGTCGGCCACCTAAGCTTGGGTTCAAGCTAGGGCCGACCACCCATGAACCAAGGCTTGGTCGGCCCTAGCTTGAACCACAAGCTAGCTTGGCCGGCCCCCTT
Source organism: Zingiber officinale (assembly GCF_018446385.1). Classification (NCBI taxonomy): domain Eukaryota; kingdom Viridiplantae; phylum Streptophyta; class Magnoliopsida; order Zingiberales; family Zingiberaceae; genus Zingiber; species Zingiber officinale. The sequence continues at coordinate 36,594,099 of NC_055995.1, forward strand.
CTCATGGGTATGAAGGTGGGTATAGGTGCGTATAGTACTCTATAAATAAGAGGCTACGATAGGGACCAAGAGGAGGAATTGGTTTTGGTCTCCCGATAAAATTAAGCATCCCGTGTTCGCCCCGAACACACAACTTAATTTTATCAATAATAATTCATTCCACTAGAGAACTATTATTGAACTACCGCACCAATCCCAAATTATATTTTTGGGCTCCTTCTTATTATGAGTGTATTAGTCTCCCTGTGTTTAAGATGTCAAATGTCCACTAATTAAGTGAGTTACTGACAACTCATTTAATTAATATCTTAATCCAAGAATAGTACCACTCAACCTTATCGTCATGTCGGACTAAGTCCACCTGCAGGGTTTAACATGACAATCTTTATGAGCTCATCTTGGGGACATTATCAACCTAGATTACTAGGACACAGTTTCCTTCTATAATCAATAACACACACTATAAGTGATATCATTTCCCAACTTATCGGGCTTATTGATTCATCAAACTAAATCTCACCCCTTGATAAATTAAATAAATAAATATCAATTATATGTGCATGTTATTATATTAGGATTAAGAGCACACACTTCCATAATAACTGAGGTCTTTGTTCCTTTATAAAGTCAGTATAAAAGAAAACCACCTCTTATGGTCCTACTCAATACGCTCTAAGTGTACTAGTGTAATTATATAGTTAAGATAAACTAATACCTAATTACATTACGACCTTCCAATGGCTTGTTCCTTTCCATTTTGGTCGTGAGCTACTGTTTATAATTTATAAGGTACTGATAACATCATCTTCTGTGTGTGACACCACATACTATGTTATCTATAATATAAATTAATTGAACAACTACAACAAATGTAGATGATTTGACTAAATGTGATTCTTTATTCAAAATAAATGTTTACAAAAGCTTAGGCTTTCAGTATACACTCTAACAACCCTTGCCTTTGGCTTGGGTCTTACCCTTACCTTTAGGCTTCCACTTGCCTTTGCCCTTAGATACCATCAGAATGGAACTAGGCTTTGCCTTCTTAAGGTTGATTTCATCAGTTCTCAACATGCTTAACATCTCAGGTAGTGGTTTGTCAATTTCATTCATGTTGTACTTCATGACAAACTGACTATAACTGTCAGGCAATGACTGCAAGATAAGGTCAATGGCCAATTCTTGACCTAGTGAGAATCCCAACCTTTGTAGATTCTCCACATACCCGATCATTTTGAGCACATAAGGCCCTATGGGAGTTCCTTCTTGCATTCTGCATTGAAACAGTGCTTTAGAGATCTCAAATCTCTCATGCCTTACTTGTCCTTGATATAGTTGTCTAAGATATTCAACTATATCATAAGCATCCATGTTCTCATGTTGCTTCTGAAGCTCAGGGTTCATGGTGGCGAGCATTAAGCATGACACATCTAATGCATCATCTTGATGCTTCTTATAAGCATCCCTATCATCTCTAGTGGCAATAGCAAGGGCTGCTTCAGGAATAGGCTGCTCTAGGACATGTAGTTTCCATTCTTGTTTGAGAACCATTCTCAAGTTTCTATACCAGTCCAGAAAATTAGCTCCATTGAGCTTGTCCTTATCAAGGACAGATCGCAAAGAGAGGGTATTTGTTGTACTTGACGACATAGTAATCTACAACAGTGAAATGCTGGTCTTAGTATCATATATCTATCATTTAATTAGGCCTTTAATTAAATGATTCTCCTACTAAATTCTAAAGTTTGATAGAAGCAAGTCACTACTAGTTCTATACCCATAAGCAAAGACATTCTAGTGGAACAAGATCCACATTATACCTCATCTTGAGTTAGCTTTGGCTAATCTCCCAAGACTTGTATAAATAGGTAGACAACGTGTACCAATTAGACAAAATCCATATTATATTTTTCTTGAGTTAGTTTTGGCTAATCGCCCAAGATATATATAACTTAGGTAGACAACGTTCACCAATTACATCCTATGTAACTCTTGTATCCTTAGATGAACAACACTGTTTGTTCGTTTTCCCATCTTATGAAATCCATATTATAATTAATCTTGAGTTAGCTTTGGCTAATCGCCCAAGACTAGTATAATATGATTTACATCTTATGGGATATGCCTTTAAGTTCTCAATCCAATTGAGGTAACTTAATTCAGTCATACCCAAAGGTCAGTAGTCGGACATCACAATTGTCCTGTCGCACTCTACCAAGATAAAATGAGCCACTTTGCTTTGGCAAATCGGACTACAGATGATCGAGGTAGTAATGAGTACAAAACTCTGGTAGGCATATGTAAATGACCTAATTACGATAGCTACACATGCATCACATACATCATGGCATATCATGGCATATATCAACATATACACAAGTTTAAACGTGACATGGTTATGGCCCCCATAAACTATGATCTTCTCAAGCCAATGAGAAGAGCGATAAGTCAACCTAGGTCTAAGCCGCTTCTCCAAGTGCTTCCTTGGTTGTCGTGTGTTGTTGTCCTTCCTTCCTTTTCACCCGTCTTCCAGAAGACTAACTCTTTCTAATTTTGTACATTACAAAATCTAAAGAAACTCGAGTTACATTCGAGTGTAATACTCGTTTAGGAGTTGCTGCCATGCCCGAGACACTACCCACAATACCAACTATGTTTCATTCTAAACAAAACATCTCTTGTCAAGACCTTGTTGGTCATACACCAACTTCATTTTGTTCCAAACAAAACAACTCTATCCGAGACCTTGTTGGTCACACACCAACTTTCAGTCAAGAGTCAAGATTTGGCCGAGTTGGTCACACACCAACTTTCGGTCATGACTCAAGATTTGGCCGAAACTCTGAATCTAGCCAAGACTCATAGTCTGGCCGAGACCCATAATCTGGCCGAGAGTCAAGTGTGGTCGAAACTCACAATTTTTCCAATCATAGAAAACCCTATCATGCAATTTCTATATCATATATAAAAATTCTAATAACTTAGCATATCCCTTCGCAAGTGGCTCTGATACCACTGTAAGGGAATAGGTTGCTTAAACATGCAAACGTGCAGTGGAAAACCTATTTCCTCCAGAAGATCCATGCGAAGGGAAGCATAATCTTATACTAAGTTAGATCTAAAGACATGATAGAGTTATACCTTTGAAGCATGCTCACCATCTCCCGATAGCTCGGATCACAGCATGACCAATCGTTCGCGCCTCTACGGTATCCACATGAACAAGCCTTGCCTTCGTTTGTCTCACAAACTCAACAAGATGGAGAAGAACACACAAGGTTGTGCTAGCAACCTACAAGTGTGTTTCGGCCAAGATGGGAAGGAGGAAGAAGAAGAAGCAAAAGAGACCTTTCACCTTCTCAAGTGATGAAAATCTTATGAAAAATATCATCCAAATGATATTTATAGCCATCCCATGGAATACCAAGAGTCCCCACCCTTTCATCTTCTAATCCAATGGCTCAAAATCAACCATTCAATCCAATGGTCGAATTTTGACCATTCAACTTCCTTGGTGAACTCAAGTTCACCCAATGAGTCTAACCCATTGATTCCCATGCAATTCGACTCAATCCAACAATTGGATCTATTTGAGTCTAACTTAATGAGTTTAATTCGGATTACACTTAATCCAATGAGTGAGTTCATTCGAGTCTAACTCAATGATTAATCCAAAAAACCTAATCATCTCATGATTGGCTCTTAGGGCTAATTACTAACATGAACGGTGACCTCATATGTACTAGTGCAAGCTAACGCTAACCAATCTCATCATACACACTAAAGGGAGTGGATGTGCCTTGTGTCATATCTACCCCTATGGTAGAGAATATGTATGTCAAAATGTGACAATAGGGCATATAAACCTGACACCTAGTGACGAGACTGGATGCATAAATAACATTATGAAATATGTGTAATGCGATGTCAATGTCAAGACACTGACAAAGTGCATATAGGAAGAAGGAATGAGAGGGTCGCATCATCGCAACATTGTGTGATGTGATTGACAAAATGTACATGGACAGGACTCCAGACTTGGCCTTCGTGTTCAATTGAGTCACTTTCTTCTTCTTAAGTACTTTCTGAACTAGTTTGACTAGTTCGGTGGTGATTTCATCTTCTTCTAAGTCTGATTCATCTTCAGACTCGGGTTCGGTTTGGTGCTTAGGCTTCGACTTCTTGTTCACGAGTTTCCCTGCAAGTAGTGCAATACCTTTCTCGGCCCGAGCAGTATTAATTTGTTCATGAAGTTCAAATTTGGAAAATAACTCATCTAATTTAATTTGTGAAAGATCCATAGACACTTTGTAAGTATCTACCATGGATACCCATAAAGTGTTCCTCGGAAATGCATTGAGTGCTTACCTGATGATGTCACGATTTCTCACCTTTTACCAATTACGTGGAGACCGTTGAGGAGGTCTTGGATTGGCACGTGAAGTTGGCTTGCTGATTCACCTTCTTGCATTTTTATATTGTAGAGTTTATTTAATATCAAATCACGTTTGCTTACCTTGGTGCCAGAAGTTCTCCTGCAGCTCGATCAACTTTTCCCACAACTCTTTTGCGCTTGAAAATGAGTTGACTCGGTTCAGCTCTTCTTTGGTTAGTCTACATTGTAGAGTGCATGTTGCTTTGGTGTCAACCTCGATCTTCTTCATCAGATTTGTGTCCTAGTTCTCCCATGATACTGGTTTTCCAGTGCCGTTGAGAGGGAGGACGAGGCTTATTTGGATGAGTATCCACATCTTGACTTGTGCCTTGAGGTGGTACTCCATACGACTCTTCCAGTAACTGAAGTCTTCACCGGAGAAGAGGAGAGGGTGTGCAGTATTGTACCCTTCTTGATAGGCCATTTAAAAAAATATTCTTGCACAACAAAAAAATATAACTCGTCCCAAGACTAGGTCTTGGCTTAGTAGTGCAGAATAAAGTATTAATCAAATAAACAATCTCGAGTGGTATTGCACCAGTTTCGAGAAGAAAACTCAATTGCGATAAAATTTATCAGAATGAGGTGATTATACCAATTCCGTTCAATTCTAAAAAATTTAAAAAATAATTCCATGAGAAAAGAAATTTGCTTGAATGGTGGCTTCACCGATTCGAAGCGACCCCACTCTAATACCAATTGTAAGATCGATACGCTAGAGGGGGTGAATAACACTCGTGGCTTTCATGTTCGTTTAGAAATGTTCAAGTAAAACATAGCAGAATGAGAAAGAAAGGATAGAAAGAAAGCAATCGCGGACACCAAGAGTTACTTGGTTCAGAGCCCGTGGTGACTCCTACTCCAAGGCCCACACGTGAGAGTGATTTTGATGGGAAATCCACTATCAATTCCGAATAAGAACAAGTATGGAATTATAATGTTAAAACAACTTGTAAAATAAAGAATACTGACAACTACATATCTGAAGAATTATGTCTTCTGTCATCGAAGCAGCGTCTGAGCATCGAGGAAGTGTTTTCTGAGCAGCATACAAGAGCAGAAGTCATTCTGAATGTTGTTTTTTAGCCCCTGGTCGAGTGCTTCTCATATAAGCTGTTTTGGGTGCCTGGAAGCCCTCCAAGTGCCTGGACCACGTGGCTCGGCCAATCGATGTGCTCCGTATTAGCTTATGGATGACTTTTGCGGTCCGAGCACCTGAACCGACTCTAGGCGCTCGGATCGCCAAGGCACCCCAGGCCCGCCCTGGACGAGGCTGGTCCGGGCGCCCAGACTCCGGGCACCCGAGTTTTTCTGTAAAACAAAGTTAATCTAGGAATAAATAATATATGAAATATGAATTTGACAGCCTCTGACTGTCTGGTTCTAACTTTGAGTTTCGCTAAAACTATAGGTCGAACCGACGCTTACTGTTCCCTATTTGGGGGGGTGCGTCCTCACCTACTCCTCTCAGGAGAGTTTACCTTTTGTCATATTGGTCCTCCAGACCGTCTAAACTATTGCTCAGCATCCGAAACTTCAGGTCTTCATACTGAATACCCGCTCTACGATCCATCCAGACTTCCACATGGTCCGCGACCACCAGGATTTTCACCTAGAGTCCCCGACTCTAGGATTTCACCCAAAGTCTCGACCCGCCAAGATTTCGCCTTGCCTAACCGTAGTTAGGACATTTCATAACCTAGGGTTACCTCCCCCTAGAACGTAGGGTTATCTCCCCCTAGGGTTTTCCACTTACCTAGAATCCACTAGAACTTTTGTCTAAGAACACTTAGGACTTTCCTGCAAGCTCATTCACATTTGTTAGACAACAAGTAATGTTAACTTTGGACCTGTTGCCATAATCAAAACTTAGGTTCGATCATCTGATACTCCCTACACCAACAATTTTTAAAGGATTTTTAAAATAATTTTTAAAACAATTTTAAAAATATTTTTTAAAGATTTTTTTAAAAATATTTTTTTAATATTTTTTAAAATAATTGAGAAATAATTTTTAATGGTTTTTAAAAAGAATTTTTAAAAGGATTTTTTAAAGAATTTTTAAAAGGATTTTTTAAAGAATTTTTAAAAGGATTTTTTAAATAATTTTAAAAATATTTTTTTAATTATTTTTAAAATAGTTTTTTTTAAAACAAATTTTAATTTTTATTTTTATTTTTATTTTAATTTGGTTTTAATTTTAAATTAGTTTTAGGTTAAGTTTAAAGTAGTTTTAGGTTAAGTTTATAGTTAATTTCTAACTTTAATTTTATTATTTTTAATTTAATTTTAGTTTAATTTAATTTTAAATTTTATTTTAATTTATTTAGTTATTTTGATTTATTTTATTTTTATTTAATTTTAATTTTAATTTAAATTAGTTTATTTTTATTTTATTTAATTTTAATTTTAATTTCATTTAAATTTTAATTTAAATTTAATTTAAATTTTATTTTAATTCTTAGTCATCTCACCCGATCTATGTTTTCAATCAGGGTATCCTATAATTTTATGAGATGAATTAGATTGAATTTTAAGATTGGGTTTAACTTTGTGTTAAATTCAAGTTTAGCTTTGGGTTCATCAAATAGGTATTTTTCGAATAAACTTGTAAGATGTGGTGTCACCTGAACATCATTAGAGTAACCACACCTTCGAGGTTTTCCAAATAGTCCTATCCACTGAAATTAATAATAGAACTTTGATCTAACCAGCTAGGATTGGTAAGGGATAGCTTCAGTTAATTCCACTAAGCCAAATATACCAAGTCGAAGTTATATCTTCCTAGACATGCATTGATAAAGCTTCCCTAACCTACTATCATCCAAAACTTGTCCAATGCCATTGATCAAGTTAAACTTATGTTCCTTTTTGGACTAATCCTAATTACCCATCTGGGTAAGTTTATTGATTTTGGATGTGCCAACTAATTTAGAGTCTCCCCTGGGTTATTGACCTCTTTTTTATTTAGGTTTTAGGTCTATGTCAATTATTTTTGTAGTTATAATAAACTTGATGATAATTTAAATTAGTTTTGTAGTTATTTGATTTGAATTTACTTTTTCTATTTGGGTTTGAATTGTTTGGCTTTATTTTACATGTTGAATTTAGGTATGATTTGTTTGATTTTATTCCATTCTTCAGTTTGGATTTTAGCTTTGAAGGTTTATTTTGGTTTAGCTTTGAATAAAAAGGTTTAGTTGGATTTAATTTTAGATAATGAATTTCAATTTTAGGTACATAAAACTGATTGAGTCCTACTTTCATGGTTAGACACGCTTTTGGAACCTAGACTTTAATTAGTTTCTTATTTTGATTTATTAGTGAGATAAAGGTTGTGTTAGTTGAGCTAGATTTGTATCCAAGTTTGGATTTATTGTACACAGCTCTTTGTGATCCAAATATCATGTCAAGGTACTTGGATCTAATTGTAAATTTTTCTAACAGTTCTTCTACAGTTCTTCTAGTTCAAGTATTTCGCCTTTCAATCTAGAAGTATCCTCCTCAAGTTTTGCAACTTGAGTCAGGATTTTAGGTTGAATTGGCTTAACTGTTGAGTTTGAATTCAGTTGATCATTAAGTATTTATTTTCAGATTTAATTCATTTATTTTATTTTCAGACAGTTAATTTTTTATCTAAACATGCAATGATTTTAAAAAATTTCTTGCTAAGTTCAAATTGTACCTCATCGGAACCTTCAAAAATGAGTGTGGACTCGTGGTTTTATTCAAGTTTGGACTTGTCTTCTGATTCACTTTCCGAGTCTGGTTCGTAAGCCATCAGTGCGAGATAGTTGGTGTGCTTAGGCTCGTCGTCGTCTGATTCTTCCACGGATGATTCGTCCCAAGTTGCTTTAAGGGCTTTTTTCTTTTTGAGATTTGGGCAATCAGTCTTGTAATATCCCTTTTTGTTGCATCCAAAGCATGTGACGTTCATCTTGTTATTGCTAGAGTTTGAGGTGGAGTTGATCTTCTACAGGTCCCTTTTAATGATTTTTTTTCTCCTGATGAACATCTTTCCTTCCAGGTTCACTAGGTATTCTTCATCATCTGAGTCTTAGTCAGACTCAACTTTAGGTTCTGATTTGGTTCTGAACTTTTATTTTGATGTTCTTGCAATAAAAGAAACACCTTTCTCGGGTTTGATGTTAGTCTGTTCATGTAGCTCCAATTCATAAGAAAGTTCATCTAACTTTAACTTAAATAAGTTCCTCGAAATCTTATAGGCATCCACGATGGATGTGCATAGTGCATTTCAAGGAAATACATTTAGAGTGTACCTTATGAGATCTCGGTTCTCCATCTAGTGGTCGATTGTATAAGTCCGTTGAGGATGTCTTTTATCCTCATATGTAGCTGACTGGAAGTCTCACCTTCCTGTATTTTTATATTAAATAATTTATTTAAAATTAGATCCTTTTAGTTATCTTTGCATCGTTGGTTCCCTCGTGTAGTTCTATGAGCTTGTCCTATAACTTCTTTGTGTTTTTGTGTGGGCCGACGCAGTTCAGTTCCTCCTTTGTTAATCCACACTGGATTGTGTTGAGGTCCTTAAAGTCGATCTGGGCCTTTTTCTTCATTTTCAAATTCTAATTTTCTAAGTCTATTTGAATTCCGGTGTTGTGGTCGACTAACGCCTTATATCCTTTAGTGACATTGAACCACTAGTCATAATCGGTCTTCAGATACACTTCTATCCATCTCTTCCAGTAGGGGAAGTCGTCTCCATTAAAGAAAGGGGGTTGAGCAGTACTGTATCCCTCAAGTTGGGTCATTTAGCACTGTAGATAAAAAACTAAAGAAAGGTACCAAGACTTGGTCTTGGATTAGTAGAGTTTGAAGTAACAAATAAATATTGATGACTTGAGTGGTATTACACCAACTTCAAGTAAAAATCGAACAAGAAAGAGTTATTTGAAGAGGCAAAATTTATCAATTCAAATAAAGTATGAAAAATTGAAATCTGAAAATAAAATAAAGCAATCCACCCGGGCTTGATTGGTGGTTGCACCAATTCAGAGCAGAACCTGCTCTGATACCACTTATTGGATCGAGTCAAACATGAGAGGGGGGAGAGGTGAATCACGTAGTTTTAAAAACTTATTCTTCTTGAATCTTAAAAGATAAGTACGCAACGAAAAACTAAGAAGAAAGAAAACACAAGAAAACACGGTCGGTTTACTTGGGTAATTTACTATCGATGGGTAATTTACTAAAATACCTCTTCTGGTACCAACAGAAGAAATAATTGAGTACAAGAACGTTAGAAAAAGTGTAATACCCTGCACTTGTTCTTTTGTAGTACTTAATTACAAAGAAATAACTTTGTTATCGACACGCAGGGATTGAAGTGAGAGCACTCGTGTGTTGGTGTCAGTCTGTCAACTGTGATCGGAAGTCCTCGTAGCAGTAGTCGGGCACAGCAGGTTCATAGCAGAGTCACAGCAGTAAGTTGGAGCACTAGTAACCTCAAACGGACGCGTAGTAGCTCGTATATTAGTTGTCTTGTGAAGCTTGGTCGAGACTGCCTTATAAAGGGCATGGAAGGCGCCTTCCATAGCCATTGAAGGCACCTTCAATGTGGTAAATTTGATCCCGACTTCGCTGTGCCTTATCCATGACGGGGTCTAAAATTTATCCCTTGGAAGACGCCTTCAAGCCATTGAAGGCACCTTCCATGAACAGTGCGAAGGTGCCTTCCAATGATTGAAAGTGCCTTCGGGTACTATTCACCTGAAGGCTTTTTTCTCTTTTGTCCTGTAAGTTGTGTTAGTCCAAAACTAAAACATCTAACCTGCAAAACAAAATTAGCATAGTAATAATAATAAGTAGTAATTAGCCCTTGTCCTCCCAGAACCAGGAACTAGTCAAGGTCTCAGATTAGGGATTCAAAATAGACCTAACCTAGACCAATGTCTATTGTCCCTCAATCGGAATGCGTCCTCACAAAGTCACTCTCCTCCAGTGATTTACCTTTACTTACCAACTTGCAGTCGGTTGAGTGACCTTTTGACTCAGCAGGTCTTCATGCCAGTTGTCCGGTCCATAGATCCAACTGGACTTCTACCGGTTGTCTGATCCCACTGACCCAACTGGACTTCCTACCAAATATCCGGTCAACCCATTGCCCTGTCAAGACTTCGCACCAGCTATCCGGTCCCGTAAACCTAGCTAGATTTTAGTCTGGCGTTAGGTCCTTCAGACCATCAATTCTTGCACACTTAGTAAAGTAATCATATCACCAAAAATACCTAACTTAACTCACTTATCATTCATCAAAACTTGAATTAGACTGTTAGTGCAAACTATACCAACATGGGATACTTACAAGTAGTGTTGATTTCAAAATTCAACAACATGGGGTTAATTTTCTTGTGGTTGTGTGTTGCTGATTTTTGAAAATCAGCAACACAGAACATAGAAAATCAACCATGTCTTGATGATTTCTAAAAATCAACAACACAACTTTTCACTATGTTGTTGAAAATTAGCAACACCATGTGTTGCTAAATTTCAAAAACAGCAACACAAAGGTGTTGATTTAGAAAACTAGCAACACAATGGTATGAATTTTGGTCAAAATCTATTGATGTACTTAGACATATCCAATTGGATCCATTTTATATTCTGTGGATTTCTGAGAATACAAGGAGTCCAACGGCCTCCTTCATTGCTTATTTTGGCTTCTCTATAGGTGTTAAAATGTTATTAAAAGAATTAACTTTAAATCACAACGTGAGCCTAATATATAATTATATCAGGCCCAACGTAAGCCTGATACATATCAGACACAATGTTGGCTTGAAATAAGTAATAGAGAGCACTGTTAGACTCCTTACGGCCTCAGAAATTTACAGGATCTTAAATGGATCCAATCGGACCTGTCTAATTCTATTAGTGAATTTCGATCAAAATAAACAATGTTGTTGTTGGTTTTCAAAAATCAACAATGCCTACGAAAGTTATGCGAAAACATAGAGTGTTGCTAATTTTTTCAGCAACAACACAGAGTGTTGTGTCTTTGTTGCCAGAATTTTTTCGTAACATAGACAAAAGATGTTGTTGGAATTTTTTCAACAACACACAACACTGTGTGTCTATGTTGCTAATTTTTTCAACAACACTTATTGCTGATTTTAAAAATCAGCAACACAAACGCATGGTGTTGCTAAAATTTTTTCAGCAACACAAACATACGATGTTACTGGAATTTTTTCAACAACATGGAACGTTGCTGATTAACATAGAGTATTACTGATTTTTTTAGCAACATAAATGCATAATGTTGCTAGAATTTTTTCAACAACACAGGCATATGGTGTTGCTGAAATTTTTTTAGCAACACTCAGTGTTGCTGATTAAGATAGAGTGTTGTTAATCTCCAAAAATTAGCAACACAAAGTGTTGCTAAAAAAATTCTAACAACATCGTGTATGTGTTGCTGACTTGTTGAATTTTTTTCAGATGAATAGGAAAAATAAAGAGAGAGAAGTAAAAAAGCAAAGGAAAGGCAATTTTATTTGGACATTTTCAACATAGAAAATTAGCAACACATCAACCCAGAAAATTAACCTGTATTGTTGATTTCTAAAAATCAACCGTCACTTTTCATTATGTTGCTAATTTTTAAAAATCAGTAACATTATAGAGTATAAACTTCAAATCACTTTTTACGGTATTGTTGATTTCTAAAAAATTAGCAACATAATAAAAAGTGATTCAGAATTTTTTTAGATTAACTTTAAAAAGGAAATCAACAACATAATTTTTTTTAGATTTTTTTCATCATTGTGTTGCTGATTTTCAAAGATCAATGACACAATAATGATAATTTTTGAAATCAACACTATTGTGTTGTTGGTTTTCGAAATACTATAAAACAATGGTGTTGCTTGCCTGCCTATATGTAGAAAAGAGAGAAAATAGGAGAAAGTTTACATGCAATATTTATCAGATGAATAAAAGGAAGAAAGAGACTACATTGTTTGGATATTTACAAAACCATATGCGTGTTTAGGGAAAACATATTTTTCCCTATATTATTTGGTAAATTGCCGTTAGATTTTCATCTCAAAAGAACCCTTTTTCGTAAATTAACCATGGGGTTCCTTTCTTGTCTCTCTCCTCTTGTGTGAAATTTTAACTAAATAAAAATTATAAAATAATAATATTAATAATAAACTTCAGCTGAAATTTAATGTTAAAAATATAATTAGATACTTATAACCACCCATGATAAATTTAATATTTCTTAGTAATAATATTTTTAAAGCATTGATTATTTTTTACATATTAACTATATTTTAACACTTACGTCTCAATTTTTTCTTTAAACTAATCTGGAGATAGTTCTTCTCTTTGATTCATCTATCGAATAAATTTGAAAGACAATACACTTAAGCTCTGTTTACATCAGAAAATGAATTAAAGCTGAAAAATCCTTAAGAAAAGGAAGAGAAAAGAATCCTTAAAGAAAGGAGGAGAGAAAGGAAAGAAAGAAGCGAAAGGAAGAGAAGTAGAAAAAAAAAATTAGCCTCAACACAAGCAAAGTCATCGGCAAGCGTGCACAAGGTTGGTTGCACCTTGACAAGGTTGGTTGCTCACGGCTCGCAGTCTAATAAGACGGTTGTGTAGGGTTGTCCATGTCTCGTGGTTGTGTAAGGTGACCTTGCAAGGCTGCATGAAGTGCTCAGATCTTCTGTCCCAAAAATTTTGTGTCCTCATGTTCCCTCATCGATCGAATGGTTATGACATTTTCATGATGTGCACTGTATTCTTGAAATATGATCTAATTCATCCGATTGACGAGAAAACATGAGGACATGAGAATCTTGAGACAAAGAATCTGATCTTGTCACATGATGTCACTCGCGTAGTGTCGTGCTAGGGCACCTGTGCAAGGTTGCATGAAGTGACTGTGCAAGTTAGCGCATGACTTGTGTGATTGAGGGTAAACATGTAATTGGGAAGCAAGAAAGGGGAAGGAAAGAAAATTCGACGGATAAAAAAAATAAAAATTGATCCATAAATAAATTTTTTAAATCTATTCATCTATCATTTTACAATAAATAACCAGTGGAAAAGATAAGTAATTTCATCCTTTTTCATAAAATAATCATTACGTATTTTACTATTACAATTCATCTATTAGGTATAAAAAAATAGAAAATATATATATTATATAATACATGAACATGAGATCAAGTAGAAAATAACGTGCATCAGAATTTTTTTTTCAATTTTAAATTTTTTAATTAAAATTTTGTCATTTTATATAAAAGGATTAGCTGGAGTGTTTTAGAAAATTAAAGCCTGTCTTATAGAAATGGACTCTTTCTGAATAAAAATTAATATTAGAACCTTTCTTGAATTCGCTTTTGAGGAAAGAATTTAAATGCTTTTTAGTATCTCATAATCACAAAAAAAATTATAAAAGACTTTAGGTGATTTCGTTAATTAAAAAAATCCTAATTATTAAATTAACCGACTATTTATTTGAAATGAAATAAAATATAAGAATATAAGTTACATATTCAAAATAAAAATTTGACCTATAAAAACATCCTAATAATAATAATAATTTTTAAAATAATTAATTATCAAAACCCCTAACTGTAAGACAAACTTAATTAAGTGGAGGACACGGGCTAGAAGAAAAAAAAAACTCAACCAAGTAAAGTAACAATCACCAGCAATTGTTGGTTAATGTTTTTCCAGTCAAGAACCCCAAGGAATATGAAAAAACATGCATGATTGTTTGTAAAACATTAACTTCCAGCAGCATGAAAATTCTCGTCTAATTTCCCCAATTGCAAAGATCGATGTAAAGATAAAAGAGAAATTCAACTCCTCTTTGAGCTGTTACCTAGCGCCCTTCGCAGCTGTAGGGAAAAATCATCGTCAACATCATCATCGTCCCAGTCATCTATCTTCCCACTGCTGCACAGCTTCTTTACCTTTTTCCTTCTCATCATCCCATTCTGCAATACATGGCAGATGCAGGTCAGTATCCAACTATATCCCCAATCCATTCTTATGGATGTTATTTTAACACCAAAGTTACTCGGATATTGTAACAGGAAGATTGTTAAAACTTTGAGATAACTCATCAATGTAAAATTGGTCAACAAAGCAAAGATAGGTAGGTATCAAAACACTGCTTGATCAATATTTTACCTACTTGATTATGCTCCTAGAAACTCAATAGTTCAAAGGACATAAAACCTTCTTAACCTGCAGCATGGAAATCTAGTTGAAGGCTTATAAAATAAAATGTCTATAGTTCTAGGAATTGATAGTACATAAAAAGGGAAATCTCATTGTTCATTAATGCATGAGTTCAGTTAAATGATAATCTAGCAGTCTAGGCTTGGCCCAATTAATTCTAGAAGTAGACGACCTTCTCCTAGTTTGCCAACTGAGTCAATCCAGAACATAGCCGATACACACTTAGAGGCCAACCTCCAAAATATTCATCTCTATTAGGATTCAAACCCTCATGCCCTACATTTCAATTTCCCTTTATTATTCAAATATGTCAACCAAATTATTCGATTTATTCAATTAATGATTTTGCTTAAATAGATTTGTTGGGCACAACAGCTATAATTATTTTTTAGGGAATTCCCTTTTTGCTGCAGTTAATATCTTCCTTTAACAAAAAAAAAACCTCATAATTTACCATCTAGACAATAATATGCAAATTAAAAAGATCATTTATTAAGAGTGTAACATCAACTCAAACAAACCAATAAAGTGACTGAAAGAAAAAGAAGATTCTTCAAAATGTTAGCAAAATGAGAATGAAGAAAAAATCATGTGCAATGATGTCAAGTTGCCAACCATAGCATCTGGTTACATTTAGACAAGAGAGCAAGAACATGGAACATTATGTAGAAACCAGCAAGCCAAATAACCAAGAGTAGAAAATGTTTTAGACAAAAAATAAGATGTCAGAAAATCCATGCATTTGTTATATACCGGTGCATGAGTCCCAATAACATAGCTTAGAACCAATGAATCATTTGATCATCCAAGCTCAAAATCTTCTTGACTTAACAGGTCCATCTTCCTTTATATGGTCATATTTCTGAAAATATTTGATCAATATGAAACCATTTCACAAGAGTCACCTATTTCTTTGCATGCCATCTTTTTGATGGTGTGCCAGGGGAGAAAATACAAACAGAGATATTAAAGTTTTAATAAAGGCTGAGATGGATTGAAACAAGGGGTACTTTTATAGGACCAACAAAATCCAAAATCCTAAAAATGCAAATTTGTCCGTTTACCATGACTAGTAAAACAATGATAATAAGGTTTGACAAGATAAATTTTCAAATTTCTGAAAACTAAGAACTTTAGTTTGTTGCTAGTCTCCTCAAACAAAAAAAAATTGACTCGATCAACTGAGAGGATTGAAAATCATGATCAAGCTTTTCTACATCAAACATAGGAAGTGGTTGACTTTGACACATTGTTGAATCTAAAAACACATGCATGGTGCCTTTTTGACAAAGCTTGTCTCATGTAGTCCAAGTACCATCTATGTCACGAGACCTTTCAAATGAACTAGATAGCATTAAGAGCTTTCATTAGAGGGATAGGAGTGTTTATGTATTGACTTTGTTCTCTACCTAAGGTGTTGATCATGATGGGAATTGGAGTGTGGGGATCAGAAATGAAGGAGCATGGACATCAGAACTGACGGCGCATGGACTACAGAACTGATAGGACTGAACACCCAAAACTGAACTAGCATGACCAAACCAATGCTTGAATCTCCATTGACATGGCACTGATCTCTTTATTGAAGATCAGACTAATATTTAATTCAACCCATAGGTCAAGGTAACAAATATTAGTACCAATTTTCCCACATACAAAAGAGTCTGAAGTGAGCTTTTAAAAGATTTTTTAGCAAAGAATTCAAGGTAAATGCATATAAGAATATAATCTCCTACATTGCATTTCTTACTTTTTACAATGTGCATTCGTGTCAATTTTAAAATGTACATTAATCCTCTTGATATTGGCTTAGTGATATCAGCTTGAATGTCTCAAATACACCCACCAAAACTATCAATGGATTAACATGGCTATGAAGAGTATGCCCAAAAAAATTTTTTAAAAAAATCAGATCAGTGGTTGGCGAGTTATACATCCATAAACAACTACTAAAGGGCATCTAGTAGTTTTTTGTAAAATAATAATAGAATTTGAAAATTAGCAAAATTAGTCACAAATCCTTGAATATAACCTCAGTTTGTGTATCAATTTGCGGAAGAAATGCCAAAAAAACTTAACTTTTCAAAAAAAAAAAAAATCAAAAGTAGCTAACAAATTGGAGATCTAACATGAGATATTTATCATTCAATCTAAAAATTTCCTTGGAGAACAATGTAATCATAAGAGATGCATGATTAGTTTTTAGTTTTGCTACATGGAATAAAAAATCTGAAATTATAGTAACCTATAAACCACCACCTAAATGGAATCTTGATTTTGTTTGATCTTAGATCATTCATGGACCAACTCTAAGTTTCCATCTTTTTACACAAATCATGAATGAACTCACTTGATACATCTAAGATATGATACCGCGGTGTATGTTGTTTAGAGATGATATTGTTTTAGTATATAAGACACATGAAACAGTAAATGCTAAACTCGAATCTTGGGAGGGGGAATGGTAGAAGTGAAACGTTTTAAGCTTAGTAGAGTAAAGACAAATTTAAGTTTAGTAATATTAGACATATGAGACAATTATTAAGATTGGAGATGGCGAGTTGTTGTAAATATTTAAGATCATTTTTGTAAAAGGATGGAGAGATTGAGAAATATCTTATATAGAATACAAACGAGATAATTGAAATGAAGGAGAGCGTTGGTGTTGATCGTAAAGAACTTCTATGACTAGTTTTATAAAGTTTTACAAAATAACGGTTAGATCTGCTATGTTATATGGAGCTAAATATTGGGTTATGACTTGAGCACATAAGCAAAAGATGATAGTTATAGAGATGAGGATATTAAGATGGATGTGAAGACAAACAAGGATGGATAGGATAAGAAATAAAAATATTAGAAAGAAAGTCGAGGTTGTACCTATTGAGAGAAAACTTTGGAAGACACGTTTAGGATGGTACCAATATATATTTAGACGGCCAATAAATGCTCCAGTTAGGTAATGTGAAACTACGACAAAAGTGCATATCAAACGAGGAGGAAGAAGATCAAAAAAGACTTGGTTAGCTGATAAAATTCATTTAAATATAAATGATGATATAGTAGGAGATGGAGCCCAATGGTGTAGAAGAATTCATATAATTGACCCCACCTAGTGGAATAAGACTTGGTTATTGTTGTTGTTAAGTCGTTCAGAAAAATCTATCCAAAAGTCTTGCCTTAGGAATGACAAAAAGAACCAATCAATTACTAGAGCAATAGTCTTATCTTTTCAAAGTAAGAGACTAGCAAGGCCACTTATGTAATTCCAATAATAAAATCACTAAGTAATGTTCGAAGCATGGTTTGTAAAATTGTGATCCGGATCATAGGATCGTATGATCCTACGATCCGGAAGTAGGAAATCGATCTGGATCAATCAAGGATCAGTTTCGTAGTGGAATCAAAACAGAATCGACGGAATCGATTTGGATGCCACCGGAACCAAGCTTCTTTGTCGGCGTCTCAACCGACAGTGGCAGCGGAGGGGACGTGAGGAGGCTGCGCCGACGGCTTGTGGAGGAGGGGGATGAAGAGGGGAAGGCGTTGACCGACGGAGGACAGCGTCAGCATGCGCGAGCATTGCGGATGAGGCCGTGAGGGGAGCTGCGACAACGAATCCTTGGACGAAGAGGGGAAGGCATCACTGGCAGTAAGCAGCGGCGATGACATGGATGCGTAGTGAAGTAGAGGGGAGGAGTGGCAACGAGCAGCGCTTAACAAGCGACGAGAGGCGAGTGATGGGTGAGGAGAGAACGCACGTAAGTAAGGAGAGAAAGAGGAGACAACCCAGTAGTTAGGTTTTTAATTGAATTTTAATTAATTAATTCAAACAATTCCTAACGTTTAAACGAGCTTTTTCAAACCCTTATCAAATTATCCTATTAAATATATATAAATTTATTGTAAATTTAAAAAATTATAAATAAATTTTATTTATTTATTATATATTTTCAACTTATTATTATCATTAATATTATTATTACTTTAATTTAAAATAATTTTTAATCAAATATCAGATTGATTTAGTTTTCATTGATCAATTTAATCATCCTATCAAATAATAAATTAAATTTAAAGGGTTTTTTATAGGATTGTACGATTCTACAATCTAATCTTGACCGATCCGATTTTGACCCCAAATTGATCCTGCGTAGGATTGCGATCCTTCAAATTATGGTTAGAAGAATACATAGGTGTATATCCATTAATAGTAGCCAACTTTAGTTACATCCATCTAATCATGATGGTTCCCTTCCTGATTCTTTAATATATCATCACCAAAGTCAAGACATTCTATTAATTAAGTGTATTCCTCTCCAAGATGATGCTTTACGAAAAATAATTACTCCCATAGAAACTCTACCCACTTAGCTTCGGTGACGCTTGCTTTTTTTATGACTAAATGAAATTAGGTGAAGATCCAATTAAACGTTGTTTAAAAGAAAAAAAAAATTGAAATTACCTACTTATCAAAGGAGAGTTAGTTAATCAGGTGAAGAAAACTGATGGAAAACATCGTAGCTGAAATGTGGAACCCAAGGATAGGGACAAAGTAATAAGATGAGGTAAGGACATATGACAGTATGCTTGTATCGATTAGTGAATTCAACTTTAACCAGAAAAAGATCTACAAATGTATTCGCGATCATTCTACAACGCAAACAGCTAAAAATACAATTTTATCAATGCACTTATCTGGTTCATCATGACAACCATTCAACCAAATTCCTACGCTTCGTAAGTCAAAAAGGAGGGAAATAGTCTAATCAAAACCTTGATCTACTTCGAACTCGTCGTCGTCCTCGAAGAGTTCGATCTTGATCTGTTCGATTGCAGCTGGCTTGGCCATCCAGAAAATATCGGAGCAAAAAGTGTAACCGCTAGGGTTCGATTAATCGGTGTAACTAAACAAATTAATCGCTTGTGATTTATTTAAGACAGACCAACAACTAATAGCTAAGAAAGTTTTATCTTCTAACAACTAATTTATGAACATTTTTAATCACTTAAAAATATATTCAATTAACTGAAAGACAATTGTTCAATCTCTTACAACAAATCTCCGGTTAAGTTAAATCGAGTTTGAGTTTGGTCATTAAGGATCGCCTAATTGACTAATGCTCAAATAGAAATTCGAATAGAGAGTATTCTTTCAACTCATATTTTATCAATGGATTTTGATTTCGCTGGAAAGATCAATTATTATGATTTTATTCGAAAGTAGAGAAGACGATTAGTTGGGAATGTATTTTTAATATTGACTCGGTGAAGACTTCTCACGATTCTACGTGTCATAGAGAGCATTTGCGATCGGACAAGGGAAGGGATTTTACCATTGACCCTCTGATGTTCAAATCAGTGCTTGATTTCTAGGAATGAAGAGTGGAAAGAACAGTAACAATGAGTATATTAAAGTGTATAGTGTTGCGTCTTGTGAACATACTTACGCCTATAAATGGAAACCTTTTTTATAATGTCACTATTTATGCACAAATCTCAAAGTATTTCCAAAAAAAGGACATACCATAAAGATGCTCTGACATCTTTTCTAAAATGGACTCACAATTTCTGTACATGACAGGGAGGAAGCTTCCAGTGTACAGCTACCTACAGAATCTTCTCTGTCCTCCGTGGCACAAAATGTCAAAAAGGTAATATGAGATCGTTGGATTGAGGGGCCCACTATGTGTGAAGCTGATAATCTAACTAAGTCTCCTAAGTGTTAGTGCAGTCTGCACTAACGGTCTAACTCAGATTTTGATAAATGACAAATAAGTTAAGTTAGGTATAATTGTAATCTAACCACTTTACCAAGTGTACAGGAGTTAACCAAATAAGTCGACGGACGACCAGATATCTGCTGAGAAGTCCAGTTAGGTCAACGAGCCTATCGGATAGCTGGTGTGAAGTCCAGCTAGATCAACAGGCCGACCATATAACTAGTGCAAAGTCCAGATAGGTTGACTGGTCAATCGGATATCTAGCAGGAAGTCTAGTTGGATCTGCGGACCAGACAACTGGCAAAATGGTAAGTAAAGATAAGTCACTGGAGGATAGTGACTAAGTGAGGACGCGTCTCGGTTAAGGGAACAGTAGGCGTCAGTCTAGTTTAGGACCATTCGGATCCCTAAATTGAGATCTTGACTAGTTCCAGATCCTGGGAGGATAAGAACTAATTACTATCACTTATTATAATTGTGCTAACTTTGTTTTATAGGATAGATGTCTTAGTTATTAGACTAATATATTTTATAGGGCAAAAAGGAGCAAAAGCCTTCGGATGAACAGTGTCTGAAAGCGCCTTCAAGTATTGTGAGTATTAGAAATAATACTCACAATACTTATATGGGTCCATGTTCCTAGATAAACACACAACCATAGCATGTGAGCAAAGAAACCCTGAAATCTAGAACTCACCGCAATCACATTTACAAAACTCTATGTTAACTATATAAGATGATGATGAAGTTTGTACCTCCATTTCTGTTCTAGTATGTGGATGAATCGTATAATACCTAATTTTTTTCTCCTAGTGTCAATCTCCTTCATAGCTAATGGTATCAATACTCCTATTGAAATAGCCACTTGCTTTCTACGATTATAAAACCATTGAGCAACCTTCCTCGTTGTGTTGTTTATTAGTACTGGAATTGGGAGTTCTCGAGTCTT
Organism: Zingiber officinale; assembly: GCF_018446385.1. Classification (NCBI taxonomy): domain Eukaryota; kingdom Viridiplantae; phylum Streptophyta; class Magnoliopsida; order Zingiberales; family Zingiberaceae; genus Zingiber; species Zingiber officinale. The sequence continues at coordinate 36,615,433 of NC_055995.1, forward strand.
CTTGAACAATGCATTTATGCTTTTAGAATAATTCATTGTCAACAATGAGTACCTTCTACCAAGGAAATGTGCATCTTCCCATTTTGTAGGTTCTATATTTTGAAGCCATTTATAAGCATCTACATGTTGTTGGTGCAGCGGAGACCGGCAAGGGGGAGGTGAATTGCTGAAAACAAAAAGTAACTATACCCTCCTCGTACTTTCAACTCAGTTAGTGCAATAGTTAACAAAATAATAAAACAGTAAAAGAAAGATACAGAAGAATTAACCTGGTTACAACCAAGGAGGTTGTTAATCCAGGGCAATAGAAGCGCACTAAAAGAAACTCTCCTTTGCTGAAGGCGGAGAAGCCTTTTACACTTTCAAAAGCTCAGAACTATTGCTAGGAAACACTACAGATTGAATGCTTGAGTTGTTGTTGAATTCCTAGCTCCAGGGGCCTTTATATAGGTCCTGGAAATTCTATCCCGAGGCTCCAAGGCGCCTCCAACGAGGGTCCAAGGCGCCTCCATGGGAGTCAGCGGATAAAACTTTATCCGCGCGCAGAACGGTCACTTTGACTTGTTGAAGGCACCTCCAATCAGGCTGAAGGCGCCTCCAGCCTGGTTGAAGGAGGCTCAAGCTGGAGGCTCCTCCAGTCAGGTTGGAGGCGCCTCCAAGCTGGCAGCTCAGCTCCTTTGACTTCGTTTCCAGCTTGTTGCGACTTCCGATGTTCCGATCTTTTGGGTGATTGTGGCCAACCGAAATAGGGCTCACCCGAACCCAATTTCCGGCCTTCCTCGAGCAGCCTTTCGTCCCGGCTTAACGTCCCTCGAACGTCGCGCACGCTCTTCACGCCCACCGGAGTACTCTTCCGCAGCTCTCTCGTCCTTCGGACGCACCGAGCCCGTCGGCTCCCTTCCCGTGCCGTCCTTCTCGCTAGCTGCGTCTTCCGCTCGACTTCCTGTGTTCCTAAGCTCCTGCACACTCAGACACAGGGATCAAATACAACGCAGGACCTAACCAACTTGGTTGATCACATCAAAACTACCACGGGGTCCAACAATCTCCCTCTTTTTTATGTGTATCAACCCAAGTTCAATTTAGGGACAACATAGACATAAATAGTAATTTTTAAAGGTAAATTACTAGACTAACAGGTTAAGTACAATTTTGCAATAAATAAAATTGCAACACCCTTTTTTTAAAAAAAAAAAAATTGTAATAAGTAAACATTTAAAATTTTATCTCCCCCTTGTTTAACTTCCCCTTGAACTTGTACCTTTCTCTCCCCCTTTAATCACAGCAAAAATGGGGTTAAGAAAATATGAAACAAATAACTAAAGTTAAGGGAAATGTATAGAATTTTAAAAAAATTCTAAGTTAAAAATGAATTCCAAAAAAAATTTCTAAGTCAAATTTTTGAATTTTCAGAAAAAATTTTCTACCTTAATATAAATTATTAAAAAAAAATTCTAAGTCAAAATGACCCAGAAAAAAATTCTCAATCAAATTTTTGAATTTTCAGAAAAATTTTCTAAGTCAATAAAAAATTTCTAAGTCAAATTTAAATTTTTTAATTTTCACAATCTGACTTTTTAGAATTTTAAAAAGATTTAAAATTTTTTTAAAGCATTATTTGATTCTAGTTTAATGTTTTTTCAGAAAGTTAATTAAACATTTTCTTTCAATATTTTAGCTTCCAGGTCGTGGCGAGGCACTAGGCCTTCTTGGTTATTGGAGCAACAACCACTTCCTTAGACAAAGCTTCCATAAAGAATTTCAATGTTTAATTTTCTCACTTTAAGCTTTTAATTTTTGAAAAATTAATTAAGCACAGATTTTGGAACCCAATAGAGGTTCCTTCCTACAGGATTATTCAAAAATCTAGGGGGTACATAGTTTCTTGGTATTTTTCTAAGTTGACCTTGATGCTCCCTTATATACCAATTTAATTTACCATAAATTCTAATTTTTGACTTTGGAAATTTCTTTAAGCATGCATCATTTTTCAATTTTTCAATTTCTAATTTTAAATTTTCATTTTCTAATTTTAGATGATCATACATTTCTAACGGGCATGCTCTGGCTAAGTTCAACTTTAGTTCAGCATTCTCTTTTTCTAATTGATCTAACTCTTTAGTGTTGGTGCAACCTTAGGTCAAGGTTGACCTGGTTGACCAGACTCGAGTTGATTTGACTCGAGTTGTGTTTTGATGTTTGACGAGTTGTGTTTGACAATGGTTGTATCTTGATGTTTGACAAGGATACAAGCTTGGGAGATTGTGGGTGCAACCCGTGGTCAAGGTTGACCCGAGATGAGTTGACCTGACTCGGAAAAGTCCAAGCAGGGAGCTTGGCACGGGAAAAGTCCAAGCAGGGAGCTTGGCATGGGAAAAGTCCAAGTATGGAGACTTGGCACGGAGAAGTCCAAGTATGGAAGCTTGGCACATGGGAAGTCGGAGAGGGCTCGGTAGCTTGTTCTCCGGACTGTGGTCAGAGAGGGCTCGGGAGCTCGTTCTCTGGACCGGATGGAAGTCGGAGAGGGCTCGGTAGCTCGTTCTCCGAACTGAGGTCAGAGAGGGCTCGGTAGCTCGTTCTCTGGACCGGATGTGGAAAGTCCTGGTGAGTGAAGTCAGGCAGACGGGAAAGTCCTGGTGAGTGAAGCCAGGCAGACGGGAAAGTCCTGGTGAGTGAAGTCAGGCAGTTGTGAAAACCCTAGTGAGTGAAGCTAGGTGAAAGTCCTGGTGAGTGAAGCCTGGCAAGGGAAAATCCAGATGGATCAAGGGTGATCGGACATCTGGTGTTGAGAAGGTCAAGTAGGTCAAGGGAGTGACCGGATACTTGACACGAAGAGAAAAGTCCAAGTGGGTCAAAGGGATTGACCGGACACTTGGTAGGGAGTCTTAGCAGGTCAAGGGAGTGACTAGATGCTAAGCATGAGATACCAATAGGTCAAGGTTGACCGGATATTGGTTTGGAAGGCTTGGGACTTGATTTGGGCAAAAAACCAAGCTCTGGATCGATCAGTGGATCGATCCAGTGATACGCTGGGTATCTGGATCGGTCTGGTGACCGATCAGTGACCAAACAGTAGCCTACTGAGTGTTATCTGATCGGTCCGCACCGATCAGAAACAACGATCGAAGGCAAAAGCTCGGAGAAAGGAAGGGATCGGTCCCCGACCGATCGAGCTTGATCGGTCCCGTGACCGATCAGGAGCCGGACCGATCGTGAGCATGCCCGATCGGTCCAGAGCTGGACCGATCAGCCGGCTCGATCGGTTCAGTCCAGCTGCTGCATAGCAACGCTAGTTTCTGTGTCTTCTTCGCAGGTTATAAAAGGAGTTCAAGGGTTTCTCGCTTTTTCTTCTTCCTCCTTGTTTTGCTCATCTTCGCTTTCAGAGCTTTGCTGAGCTCTCATTGTGCTGAAGCTTCGGGTGAGCTTTCGTGCTGGTTTTCTAGCGATTCTAGGAGTCGTGAAGCTGCTGCTTCATCAACAAACTCCGACGAGAAGGCAAGCAAGTGTTGTTCACATTTCTGTTAGTCTTGTTCTTCTTGTTCTATTTTGTTGTACTCCTTATTGCTGTTGCAAAGGATTTGTGGTGAGGTTTCTCCACCCAGAAGGAGTTTTCATTAGCCGGTTTTCCGGGGTTTCATCCATCGACGGATTGATAGGCTTCGTCCACCTTACGGACACGCCGAGGAGTAGGAGCATCATCTCCGAACCTCGTTACATCGGTTTGTTTGAGGTTTGTCTTTCTCATTTTCGTTTCTATTGTTTATTTCCGCTGCGCTAACCTAATTCGTAGGAAGAAACGAACGATTTGGGGTCGGCTATTCACACCCCCCCTCTCTAGCCGCGACCATCGGTCCTAACATTTAGAAAGAGACTTGATAAATTTGAAAGATTGAGTTGAGGTTAGATTGCGTACCTTACTTACCTGGTCTGGTGACGCTCCCCCTTTACTGCTGCTTTCTTCTTCTGATGTTCCTCCCCCTTCATCGATGCTCATCTCTGAGCTGGACGTTTCTTCTTTCTGATGGTTGGCCATCAGTGCTAGTCCCGAGAATTCTTCGACTTCCGATTCGGAGGATGACGAATCATCCCACGTTGCCTTTAGGTTCTTGTGTTTGGAGGGTTCTGGCTTCTTGTATTTTGGCTTTTCCCTTTCTTTCTCCTTTCTCTTTAGCTTTGGGCAGTCATCTTTGATGTGCCCCTCTTCGTTGCAGTTGTAACAGCGAACAGTCCTCTTCTTTCGATGATGCCTCTGTGATTTAAATTTGTTAGTACTAAAAAACTTATTGAAGCGTCTTACCAGTAGTGCCGCTTCGGATTCGTCGACTGAGGCTTCGGAGTCAGAATTGTTCATCTTTGCCTTTAAGGCAATGTTCTGACTTGTCTTCTCTGCTCCGATGGGTTCTGAAACTCGAGATTCGTGAAGTTCAAAAGTGAAAAATAATTGTTCTAAAGTACTTACCTCGAGGTCCTTAGAGATGTAATACGCATCTACTAAGGAGGTCCATTCCGGAGTTCTCGGGAAGGCATTGAGCGCGTATCGGATGGAATCCCGGTTGGTTACCTCTTCTCCAAGGTTCGTTAGTTGCGTTATTAGCTCCTTGATTCTCGCTTGGAGTTGCGCTACCTTCTTGCCTTGGTTCATCCGGAGGTTCGTTAACTGGTTCCGGAAGATGTCGCGCTTCTCTAGCTTCGCTTCGGAAGTACCTTCGTGTAGCTCCAGGAATTTTTTCCAGAGATCTTTCGCTGAGTCATAGCTTCCGATCCGATTTACTTCTTATGGTGGCAGCACACTAAGCAGGTGGAACTCCGCCTTTCCGTTGGTGACGAAATCGGCTTGCTCCTTCTTGCTCCATGTGTTTTCTTCTTTATCTTTCGGCGCTGCAAAACCATATTTCATTGTAATAAGAATATCAAAATCCGTTTTAAAAAATACCTCCATTTTGCGCTTCCATGTGGCGAAGTCTCCGTCGAACTTCGGGGGATGGATGTTAGCTCCGGCCATCGTCTTGATCGTAGTGCTTCAGTTGGCAGTTAGTCCTTCTGAGGCGATCAGGCTCTGATACCATTTGTTGGTGCAGCGGAGACCGGCAAGAGGGGGGTGAATTGCTGAAAACAAAAAGTAACTATACCCTCCTCGTACTTTCAACTTAGTTAGTGCAATAGTTAACAAAATAATAAAACAGTAAAAGAAAGACACAGAAGAACTAACCTGGTTACAACCAAGGAGGTTGTTAATCCAGGGCAATAGAAGCGCACTAAAAGAAACTCTCCTTTGCTGAAGGCGGAGAAGCCTTTTACACTTTCAAAATCTCAGAACTATTGCTAGGAAACACTACAGATTGAATGCTTGAGTTGTTGTTGAATTCCTAGCTCCAGGGGCCTTTATATAGGTCCTGGAAATTCTATCCCGAGGCTCCAAGGTGCCTCCAACGAGGGTCCAAGGCGCCTCCATGGGAGTCAGCGGATAAAACTTTATCCGCGCGCAGAACGGTCACTTTGACTGGTTGAAGGCGCCTCCAATCAGGCTGAAGGCGCCTCCAGCCTGGCTGAAGGCGCCTTCAACCTGGTTGAAGGCGCCTTCAAGCTGGAGGCGCCTCCAGTCAGCTCCTTTGACTTCGTTTCCAGCTTGTTGCGACTTCCGATGCTCCGATCTTTTGGGTGATTATGGCCAACCGAAATAGGGCTCACCCGAACCCAATTTCCGGCCTTCCTCGAGCAGCCTTCCGTCCCGGCTTAACGTCCCTCGAACGTCGCGCACGCTCTTCACGCCCACCGGAGTACTCTTCCGCAGCTCTCTCGTCCTTCGGACGCACCGAGCCCGTCGGCTCCCTTCCCGTGTCGTCCTTCTCTCTAGCTGCGTCTTCCGCTCGACTTCTTGTGTTCCTAAGCTCCTGCACACTCAGACATAGGGATCAAATACAACGCAGGACCTAACCAACTTGGTTGATCACATCAAAACTACCACGGGGTCCAACACATGTGTCTTTGACATAATCTTCATGATTCAATCAAATTATGGAATTGTATTTACTCTAGTTTTAGTCCAAAATAATCTTACTGCAAGTCTATCATGAGTATCTATAACCATATTACAAGACAAGTGATGACAACATAATCCATGGTAAATAGTAGATTAAATTTTACTTATTGTAGATAATATTCTATGATGTCTATCAAATATAATTGTTATATTTGATGGATTAATTGTAAGAAATATTTTTAAATAATTTAAAAACCACTCTCATATGAGCCACACTCAATCTCAGCAATTGCAAAGTCAACTGGAAGAAGATTTCCATTACCATATACTGTTGTGGTCATCAATAATACATCAAGATACTTGCTCCTTAAGTGTGTTGCATCAATTCCAATTAATTTTTAAAAATATATTCAAAAAAACTCTTCCACATGCACCAAAATCCCAAAAACAATGTTGGAATTTATCACCATTTCTTTTTAATGCCATTTATGTATTTGGGTTTCTATATTTTAACTCATGAAATAGTTTAGGAACATCGCCATAATACTTATCGAAATCACTCACCGCCTTATTTATATCTTTCACACATGCATAATATACCTTTCAATATGATATATTCACTCCAAATCATGATTTCATATTGATCCTGTCCGAGCGCTGAGTCGACGGACGCTAGGGACGTGGCACGCTCCGCTGTCTCCGACTGGTGGTGTAGCTCTCCGGCGAACCTGCAAAGAAGTCGAGCCGGGAGGGGTTTTCCGGCGACGGCCCTCCGACGCTCAAGTCAGGCAACGAAAGAGGCAGCGTAACTGTGGCTACAGTAGAGATTTGCGCATACCTTTGTCGACGTCTGGGGGTCCTTATATAGGACCCCGGGGAGAAGCGGGCATGCTTTTCTATGCGTGCACGTTTCCACAAACATACCTTAACGAGCCCCTGTCAGAAAAGTACCTCTGGCGCCATTCCGCAATCGTCCGAGCATATCCCGGATGTGACGATGGAAACTTCCACCGTATGATCCTGTGTACGGCTCGGCCGCCAACCTTGCTGCCTGTCGGCGGCATGCGTCTCGAGGATGATGTTATCCCATGTCTCCTTTGTCCTCTTGCGCTTCCTGTCTGTTCCAGGGCCGAGCGGTTATGTCGCTCGGCGAGCATATCACTTCTGCCTCAGTCGTATGCTCGGACGAGATTGCTCCTGCCTATCTTTGTTGCCTTGTGCCCCGGCCGAACGAACGTCCCGATCGGCCCTGCAACCATTTTACCTTAGCATCGGAAACCTGACCCCTAGTCGGGTTGTCTTTTATTCCATGGGGGATTTCGGTCGGTCGGGCGGCCGGTAGGACCTCTTCTTCCGGTCGGTCAGGTCTCAGGGTTGATTCTCTTAACCTTTAACCTCCGCGTGTCATTGACCTTCCTCCAACGAGGGTCCCCCATACTTATCACCGGATTACATGCCTCCCCCTCAAGTATAGTCGAAGGAGGCGCTAAGTCCGACTGACTGGACTGCCGGTCGGCCAGAATGACACTGCTCTACCACTTGCTGGAATGTTCCTCCTTACGGCCGCTCGGGCTATCACTGCCGCTGGCTTTGTTACCATGTCGACGGTCAACGCTGACGCCTTTCGGATCTCCTCGGGATTCATGTAAATCTTCTTCATTAAGGCCGAGCACGCGTGCTGTGCGTCGTAATGGTGCTCATTAAATCCGCCCCTATGGCATGGTGCAGCGCTTCCGCTGGCGTCATCGTACGGCTCAGCGATGTGTCCGATGGGACATCGGCGGTTTGAAATGAACGACCCGATGTAGGCCTCGTTTCCTGTGACCTGCATCGGACGGTCGAGGCCGATCGGGCCCGACCTTATAAAGCCGTCACCTTTCTCCTCCGCCACACTTTTGCCTTCGCGTGTCCCGCCGCCTTCCTTCGGTGCTTCAGCATTCCGGCGACTCCGCTTCACTGTTTTCCGACGATTCCCCATCGCCTTCCTTCGATCTCCAGCTTCTTCGTAAGGTTCCTCCGCCTTTCCTCTTTGTTATCCTCGTCTTTTTTTTTTGTCGAGTTCTGGCCTTCTGGTCGCTGTCCCTTTCATCGTCTCCCTACCGTGTGTCATTTTCTATTTTCTTGCCTTTTGCTTCCTTGCCCGATCGGACAATGGCCAGTTCTTCCCGACCCGCAGACCTCACTCTAGGTCCCTGGTATACTACCATGGAGTCTCGCTTCGATCGGCGTGACGCCGAGGCTTTGCTTGATGGTTTTGACATTCCGTCCGACTTTGAACTTATTCTTCCCTCCCTAATCGCACGGCCTCACAAACCACCAAGCGGAGCCATCTGTTTTTTCCGCGACCAATTCACAGCCGGTCTGCGGTTTCCTCTCCACCCCTTCTTCGCCGACGTTTGCAATTTCTTTGGTCTCCCGCTCGCCCAGTTAGTTCCCAACACTTTTCGCCTTTTGTGTGGAGTGGTTGTATTGTTCAAGATACACCGCATTCCTCTCTGCCCGAAAATTTTTTACTACTTCTATTATCCCAAACAGTCCGAGCTGGGTACCTATCTATTCCAGGCTCGGCCCGGTCTAGTCTTCTTTGATAAACTCCCCTCCTCCAATAAACACTGGAAGGAGTATTACTTTTATCTTCGTCTCCCCGAGCGGGCTCCCTTCCGAACCAAATGGCAGGTCGAACCACCTACTTCTCCCGAGCTTAAAAGGTTTAAGACCCGACCGAACTATCTCCAGGCCGCGAACATGCTTGCCGGTCTGAAGCTCGATATCAACAAGCTTCTGCCTGAAGGCGTGCTATATATATTCGTCCTGAGTCCAAGCCGTACTGCACTCCTGAGCAGCTTCGGTAAGAATTTCACTTGCTTATGTACTTTGAGTGCTAACTGATTTTCTTCTTTTTCCTTTGCAGCGAATATCGTCATGGAGTCCGTGATGCTCGGGATTTTGAAGAGGAAAGCTGAGGCGCTTGAGGCGGCTGCCGCCAAGGAGATGGAGCAACTGGGCATCACTCCGGTCGGCTCTCACGAGGGTGAGAGCGATACAAACGCGGAGGAGTCAGCCGCTCAAGCCTCCCCCGTAGAGGTGACGGGGGGCGCTACGTCAAACAGGGAACCGGTCGTCCAAGAAGAGGGCTCCGATCGGGAATGCGAGTGCCCGTTCAGACAAAAAAGGCGCCGGAGGAGACACCGTTGCGCTCGGCTACTTCTGCTGTTCGTGTATCCAAACGGGCGGGGTCTGACTCTCGGGGTAAAACTCCAATGGTGGAGGCATTATCCTTCGATCGGACTCCGTCTCAACTAAACTCGCCTGCCCACCCTATTGAGGCTGTGCCAGTCAGTACTCTTCCACCTGCCTCCCGCCGGGTCCATCGCTCGGCTATTTTGTCCAAGTTCTCCGCCCCGGCCTCTGCTCCCTCTGCCTCGGCTCACACGACTCCCGGCCGGAGCCGCACCATCAGGGCTACCCTGCACCTTCCCACCGAGGAGCTTTTGCCCGAGTTTGATCGGCCGACCGCGCCCGAGCATATGATCACCATGAAGGGGCCACTCGCCGAGATGTGGGCCGATGCTCGGGCTCGAGTTGCGTTGATTCCGCTCGCCAACCTCGCCAACAGCCAAATGCAGCGGGCCACTGGGGTGAGTGTGTTTTCTTCCGAAGTCCTTTACGCCATCTTTCCGGTCGGCTATTAATAATCTTGTTTATGTCAGAGATTGGTGGAGGAGATCGCGGTCGCCAATCGACTGACCATGGTGGACGAAGAGCTGAAGAAGCTGAAGAGTTCAGGCGGTCCGTCCTCCCAAGCCCCCTCTTATGCCGAGCTGCAGAAAGAGCTCAAGAACACCAAGGATTTGTTGGAGGCGAAGCGAAAGAAGACGGCCGACCAGGCCTATACTTTGGCTGAACTCGAAAGACAAGTCAAGACACTTGACCGGAAAATAAGCCTAGCCACCGATCGGAAGAAGACGACCATCGTCGATCTGGAGAAGAAAAACGTGGAGGCGCGGGGCCTGGAGCAATGAGTCAAAGAGTTGATGGAGCAGCTGGACGGCGAGAAGGCGAGCCGCTCAGGGGAAGCAATCAAACATAAGGACGAACTGAAGACCTTGCAGGAGTCTCTTGAAGCTTCCCAAGCTGCCTTCAAGGAATATCAAGAGGCCGAGCCAGGTCGGGTCGTAGCCTTGAAGTTGCAGCACATCCGCTCGAACGAATTTTCTGAGAAGGTCTGCGAGCGAATGTATTCTGCCTTTGAGTTGGCCATTTTTGCCACGACGGACTATCTGAAGTCAAAGGGTCAGCTTCCCGACTCCGCAACTATCCCGGCCAAAGACTACGTGGCGCTTCTTTCCTCCATCCCGAAGACCATTTATGATTTTCTTGAGTAGTGTTTTTTGTAATCCTTCCGACCGGCTCTACGGGCTTGAATTTTAATGAAGATATGTCGTCCCTCTGTTAGTTTACTCTTTTTTCGTTAAATCATCAGTACTTGTGTCTTCCGATCGGAGCGTGAATTACCGTCGTTCGCGTCCCCCACCTTTCCTTCTCGTTAAATCGTCTCTTGTCCTGTCTTCCTAGCTTTCCAAAGGAATTTTTCATGAAGTATTTTCGATAACTAGGTCGCTCGTCTGAACACACCCACCTCTTTAAATGGAGTTCCTGGTAGATCGTTCATGAAGTACCTTTTGTAACTTGACCTTTTGTAACTTGGTCAATTGTCTGCTCGGTTCATAGACTGACCTTTTTAGTATCTTCTTGCCGATCGACCCGAACAGAAGTATGATATTATTTTATTCTTGTCCCTAAGAACAAGGCATACCGATTGCTGGTGTTTATCACCGAGCCGAAGCCTGCAGGACGTATTCCGGCCGGAGGGTTTATAGTCGCCGGTTCGACTCTAAGATTTTAACGTCATTGCTCGACGGTCTTCTGGCTGGAGGGTTTATAGTCGCCGGTCCGACTCTAAGATTAACGTCACTGCTCGACGGTATTCAAGCCGGGGGGTTTATAGTCGCCGGTTCGACTCTAAGATTTAACGTCGCTGCTCGACGGTCTTCAGGCCGGAGGGTTTATAGTCGCCGGTTCGACTCTAAGATTTAACGTCGCTGCTCGACGGTCTTCCGGCCGGGGGGTTTATAGTCGCCGGTTCGACTCTAAGATTTAACGTCGCTGCTCGACGGTCTTCAGGCCGGGGGGTTTATAGTCGCCGGTTCGACTCTAGGGTTTAACGTCGGAGCTCAACGGTCTTCAGGCCGGGGGGTTTATAGTCGCCGGTTCGACTCTAGGGTTTAACGTCGGAGCTCGACGGTAAAACCTCCGACCAGAAGACCGTCGAGCAGCGACGTTAAAATCTTAGAGTCGAACCGACGACTATAAACCCTCCGGCCGGAATACATCCTGCAGGCTTCGGCTCGGTGATAAACACCAGCAATCGGTATGCCTTGTTCTTAGGGACAAGAAGAAAATAGTAGCATACTTCCGTTCGGGTCGATCGGCAAGAAGATACTAAAAAGGTCAGCCTATGAACCGAGCAGACGATTGACCAAGTTACAAAAGGTACTTCACGAACGATCTACCGGGAACTCCATTTAAAGAGGTGGGTGTGTTAAGACGAGCGGCCTAGTTATCGAAAATACTTCGTGAAAAATTCCTTTGGTAAGCTAGGAATACAGGACGAGAGACGATTTAACGAGAAGGAAAGGTGGGGGACTCGAACGGCGGTAATTCACGCTCCGATCGGAAGACACAAGTACTGATGATTTAACGAAAAAAGAGTAAACTAATAGAGGGACGACATATCTTCATTAAAATTCAGGCCCGTAGAGCCGGTCGGAAGGATTACAAAAAACACTACTCAAGAAAATCATAAACGGTCTTCGGGATGGAGGAAAGAAGCGCCATGTAGTCTTCGGCCGGGATAGTTGCGGAGTCGGGAAGCTGACCCTAGGACTTCAGATAGTTCATCGTGGTAGAAATGGCCAACTCAAAGGCAGAATACATCCGCTCGCAGACCTTCTCAGAAAATTCATTCGAGCGGATGTGCTGCAACTTCAAGGCTGCGACCTGACCTGGCTCGACCTCTTGATATTCCTGGAAGGAAGCTTGGGAAGCTTCAAGAGACTCCTGCAAGGTCTTCAGTGTTGGTTGCTACTCGGAAAACCTAATGGTTCCTCTGTACAAAAATTTTGTACAAGATCTGAACCTTTCCTAGCTACCATGTGTTCTTTTAAATTAAACTTGGATCGCCTGCGGAACTTAACACGTTTGATCCCAAGTTTAACTTATATGTTCTTTTAGGTTTAGATTTGGATCTCCTGCGGAACTTAACACGTTCGATCCAAATCACCTAGGTCACAAAGTTAATTAAATATTAATTTCCAAATTTGGCTTCCAGGACTGCATGGCGAGGCACATGACCTTCTTGGATATGGGAGCAACCACCACCGCCAAGACAAAGTCTTTTAAGGAAAGTTAATATTTAATTTTCTTAAATAACTCTAGGTTAACCAAAAGGAACAATCGAAGCACAAGTTCAAAAAAAAAACAAAAAAAACACAACATCGAAAACTAATTCGAAACCTAGAATCACATGCCTCTTGTATTTGGTATTTTTACAAAGAAATAAAACTAGTATGATGCAGAAAACAATTACTAGTTATACCTTTCTTTGTGAACTTTTAATGACCTATTGATCTTCTACCGTATTCCTCTTCTAACCTCGGACATTGTGTGGGCAATGATCTTCCGAGATGAGAACCACCAAGGCACCTTCTTCTTCCTTCCTTCAAGTTTCGGCCAAGCAAAAACTTCCAAAGGATGAAGAACTTTTTCTACCAACCAAGCTCCAAGGGATGCAAGAAACAAGCCTTCTTTCTCTCCTTTTCTCCAAGCAAGATCCGACCACTTCTATGTCTCTAAGAGGTGATGAAGTCTCGGCCACAAGAAGGAGAAGAGAGAAGGGGAACCTCTAGGGGCCGGCCACACCTAGGAAGAAAAGAGAGGAAGAAAAAGAATAGAGTTGTTCACCATGAAGGCACCTCTACCCCCTCTTTTATAATCCTTGGTCTTGGCAAATAAGGAAATTTAAATAAAAACTTCCTTAATTCTTTTGCCATGAAAAGGAAAATTTATTTAATTAAAAATAATTTTCTCTTCTCCAAATTATTTGGCCGGCCACTCTTCTCCCCAAAACAAGGAAAGTTTTAATTAATTAAAACTTCCTAATTTGTCTCCAGAAATTTATAAAAAATTTCTCCAATAATTTTTATCCCTTCATGATTGGTTAATAAAAAGGAAATTAAAATCTTTCTCTTAAACATGTGGATAATTTCCAAAAAGGAAAGTTATCTCTAAAAATTAAAATCTCCTTTTAATCTACAAATAAGGAAAGATATTAAATCTTTTCTTAATCTTTTGTAGAAACTAATAAAAGATAATTTTTAATTTTTAAACTTTCTTTTAAATCATAAACATGATTAAAAGGAAAGTTTTTACCAAAATTAAAATCAACCTTTTAATTTACAAATAAGGAAAGAGATTTAGCTCTTCTCTTAATCTTTTGTAGAATCTTATAAAAGGAAAGATTTAAATTTTTAAACTCTCTTTTAAATCATGTTATCCACATAAGAAAAATTTTTAAAATTAAAATTCCTTTTTATTTAGGGCAGGCCACCTAAGCTTGAGTTCAAGCTAGGGCTGGCCACATGAATTCACCCATGAACCAAGCCATGGCCAACCCGAGCTTAATCTCCAAGCTAGCTTGGTCGGCCCCTCTTGGGGACATTCTCAACCTAGATTACTAGGACATAGTTTCCTTCTATAATCAACAACACACACTATAAGTGATATCATTTCCCAACTTATTGGGCTTATTGTTTTATCGAAATAAATCTCACCCATTGATAAATTAAATAAATAAATATCAAATATATGTGCTTGTTATTATATTATGATTAAGAGCACATATTTCCATAATAACTGAGGTCTTTGTTCCTTTATAAAGTCAGTATAAAAGAAACGACCTCTAATGGTCCTACTCAATACACTCTAAGTGTACTAGTGTAATTATATAGTTAAGATAAACTAATACCTAATTACACTACGACCTTCCAATGGTTTGTTCTTTTCCATCTTGGTCGTGAGCTACTGTTTATAATTTATAAGGTACTGATAACATGATCCTCTGTGTGTGACACCACACACCATGTTGTCTACAATATAAATTAATTAAACAACTACATTTATCATAAATGTAGACATTTGACCAATGTGATTCTTATTTCTAGATAAATGTTTATACCAAAAGCTAGGCTTTTAGTATACATCCTAACAATCTCCCACTTATACTAAAAGACTAAGCTACCATATCTGCTACCATACATCTGAATCTCAACCCTTCAACATGCCCATCAAAAGCTCTTGCCTTAAGGGCCTTAGTGAAAAGATCTATAGGTCATCACTGATGCGATCTAGGCAGCAACAACTTCTCCTCATTTATACGATTTCTCGTATTGGGTGGTACTTGCGCTCTATTGTGTTTACTTGCCTTATAGACTCATGGTTTCTTCGAGTTTGCTACTGCACCTCTATTATTACAATAAATTGTAATAATCTTTAGACAAACCAGAAATCATATCTAAGTCTATCTTGAGGTTATTGAGTCATTCAGCTGTTACGGCTACCTCAGAGGCTTGTCATATACTCAGCTTCTATGGTGGAGTCCAGAAAAATACCTATGCTTATCACTCTTCCATAGTTATGACTTTACCTCCTAAAGTAAACACAAAACCCCGAGGTTGACTTACTATTGTCCCTATCCGATTGGAAGTCAAAATCCGAGGACCAAATTAACTGCCTTGTAAGCTAGCATATAATCTCTAGTGCCTCTAAGGTACTTCAATATATGCTTTACTGCAGTCCAATGTCTTTGTCTAGGGTTACTTTGATATCTGCTAACTATGCCCTTGGCAAAACAGATTTCTGATCTCGTGCATAGCATACATTAGGCTTACGACAGCCGAAACATAAAGAATTGCCTTCATTTCCTCTATCTACTTTGATGTCTATGGAGACATCTCTTTAGATAAAGTTACTCCATGCTAAAATGGTAAGAAACCTTTCTTGGAGTTTTGCATGCTTAAAATGAGCAAGGATTTTTTCGATATATGAAGCTTGGGATAAGTAAAATATTCTTTTCTTGCGATCCCTTATTACTTTGATCCCAAGAATATATACATTCTCCCAAGTCCTTCATATCGAATTGTTTGGACAACCATACCCTTACTTCTGACAACACTTTGATATTATTTTCAACTACCAAAAATGTTATCTACGTATAGTACAAGAAATACCATCACGTTTCCATCACACTTTTTGTATACATAAGACTTATCCGGTTACTAAATAAATCCATAGGTCTGGATTACTTTGATAAACCGGATGTTCCAAAACCTTGAAGCTTTGCCTCAGTCCATAGACTGATTGAGCTTGCACACAAGATGCTCTTTGCCCTTTGCAATGAACCCTTCTGGTTGCTTTATATGGATGCTTTCTTCAAGACTTCTATTAAGGAATGCTGTCTTGACATCCACTTGCCAAATAGATAAAAGAATCCGGATAGACTTAAGCATGGCTACCAGTGAAAAAGTTTCCTTTTTCATCAAGCCTTGTTTTGAAAGTTTCCACCTTTCTGTCTATCCATCTTTTCCTATTGTAGACCTATTTTCACCCAATGGCTTTTACACCATCTGGTGGTTCTACAAGCTTCCAGATTTGATTAGAATACATATATTCTAATTCTGTATTCATTGCTCTTTGCCAAGATGCTGCATCTTTGTCTTGAAGTGCTTCATCATATGTCCGGGATCAGGCTCATGTTCATTTGGGATCAAGTCCAAAGATTTTTCCAAAACATGAATCTTTTAGGTTGTTTGACAACCCTCTCACTACGATGATGCACTATCTATAATTGTGTATCAATTGTGATACGTGTTACAGTTTCTTGTGATATTTCATTTTGTACAGTTGGTACTAGATTAGACGTGTCTTTTATTAAGAACAAATTTACTTATGGGCTTGTGGTTCATTATATAGTCTTCTTCTAAAAATCAGTCATTGATGCTAACAATGACCTTCTGATTTTTAAGACTATAAACCTACTTTCGTTTCTCTAGGATAACCCATAAACAAGTGAATTCCTATCCAACTTATCATTGTCTCTCTTCAGCATATGTGCTGGACTACCCGAATCCGAATATGCTTCAAAATAGGCTTACACCTATTCAGCAATTCTATATGAGTAGAGAGTTCTGACTTTGGAAGGTACTATGTTCACTTTCTTTTTCAGAGTATATCCTTAAAACGAACTTGATAATTTTCTGAATAACTCATCATCAATCTAATTATTTCCATAAGAGTCTTATACCTTCTTTCTACTACATCATTCTGTTGGGGTGTACCAGGTGTAGTTAGTTGGGATTGAATCCCTACTTTTGATAAGTGACTCCTAAATTCTCCCAAGAGGTACTTGCCACTACGATCGTACCATAGTGACTTGATACTTTTACTTTAACGTTTCTCCGCATCAGCCTTGTACTCTTTGAACTAATCAAAACACTTAGTCTTGCGGCACATTAAGTAAATGTATTTGTATCTTGAATAGTTGTCTATAAAATAGACAAAATATTCGATACTACCTCTTGTCTGGATAGTCATAGGATCACACAAATCAGAATGAACCAATTCCAATGTATCTTTGTCTCCATACCCCTTATACTTAAAAGCTTCTCGGTTATTTTTCCTTCCAAGTAAGACTCACAGGTTGGAAAGATTTCCACTACCAATGAACCCAAAAGTTCATCAGCTACCAATGAATCCTACTCAAGTTAATATAACCTAGCCTTAAATGCCAAAGATATAATTGGTTCATTTCCGAAGGTTGCTTTCTCTTAAAGTTAGAAGATGTGTTACTAATTTCCATTTGTTGCATCGTGAGAGTTATTGGATTTATAAATTGTCAACCAACGTACCAGAATAGATAACTTCTCTATTTTTCTTGATAACAACTTTGTTATCAAAATAGACACAATATCTATTCTATAATAGTTTAGAAACTGAAATCAGGTTCTTTCTAAACTTAGTACGTAAAGACAATTTCTAATAATCCATGTTTTATTCTTATCAAAGGATAAACATCTCCCACTGCAACAGCTGCCACTTTTACAACAGTGCCCATGTGGACGGTGTTTTTATTTTCATTTAGTTGTCGGGTTTCTTGGAACCCTACAATGAATTGCAAACATGATTAATGGCATCTGTATCTACACTCCAGGTTCTGGTAGATAACACCACTAAACATGTTTCAACTAATGAATTAAATACACCTATATTGTTCTTAATTCTAAGAAGACAGCTTACCTTAATGTCCAAGTCCTATTTCCAATCATTACAATTGGGACTACTAAGTATAACAACTAGGGGATTGACAAACATTTTAAATCCTAAGAGTCACAAAAATATTTGGTCAAGATCAACTCCTTAAAATCCCCATGAATTTTATATGCCACGATAGTGTGGACGTATACAAAATCAAAGAGGAGATTTTATCCATTAATTTTATTATCTCGTCAACTTTACTTTATGACGAATAAAATTAATAGTTGATCTGTCTTTGATCAAATATTTGGTCAAAACTTTTGAATTTAAAATAACATTGATTCCTCAAACAATATTATTTAAATTCACCAACACCTCAAACACCGGGAATTTTGCATGCCACGATAGTTGTGGAGGTATACAAAATTGAACATTTGTAAGAGGAGGGTTTTACCCATTAATTATCTTGTCAATAAATCTTTATGACAAAATAAAATTTACCTCAAACACCGTGAATTTTGTATGCCACGATAGTGTGGACGTATACAAAATCAAACATTTGTAAGAGGAGTTTTTAATTTTATTATCTTCTCAACCTATTTATTTGACAAATTAATAGTTGGTTTTCTTCGGTTACACAAATAATAGCAGTGACTCCGATGGGGAGGATACTATTAGACGTGCCTAAGTGTATATCATTACTTGACACTAAGCCCATTAATAAGATTGTGCCCCTTCCGATGGGGAAGATCACACGCTCTTAATTAACTTCCTATAGTCATCCAAAATGGAAGTTTAAGCTAGTGATCCGCAAACAAGCTCATCCGATATGGAGGAAGGCACTCAGAGCCAACGCACAAGCTTGTTGCATCACTTATAAACCAGTAATGGAGACCGTGGAATTTAAAATAAATCCCTCTCCCACTTAGTTATTTAAAGTGAGGAATTTTGACTATGCTACCCTACTTAGCATGCATACTAACAAGCACACACAACACAGCATAAAAAGCAATAAATAGAAAAACTAATTTTCAACTATTACGGCTTTTATCTATTGTTGTCCTCCGTGTGTCGCCAACCCTAGCTGCTGCCATCTTTGGCCACCGCCACCGGGTCTAGTTGTCGCATCCATCTTGCTCCTTGTTCCGCTGCGCCTCTGGTCCTCAAAAGGTTCCACGCCTTGCAAGATTCGATCCGCGACATAAATAGAATTTTACATTTTTCGATCCTATATTCCTCGAAGGAATGTACATGTAAAATAGATCGAACATAAAATAAAATTTACATCCATCGATCCTATATTCTATAAAAGGAATGTACATGTAACTAGATCAAAAAAATAAAATCCTAATAAAACTAAATACAGCTCCTGCTGTACTTTATAATACAATCATGCACACACAATAAAATGCCCTTGACATGTTCAAGGGTCCAATCACACACACAATATCTATAAGTCATAATAGTTGGATCCTGCATCCACAAAGTTAGCACATCCTACTATTATCCTGCCTAAATTATGTATGGCATGTGCATAATTAAACTAATACCAAATACACAGAGGCAAAACTCTAGCTCTGATACCAATTGTTGGTTGCTACTCGGAAAACCTAATGGTTCCTCTGTACAAAAATTTTGTACAAGATCTGAACCTTTCCTAGCTACCATGTGTTCTTTTAAATTAAACTTGGATCGCCTGCGGAACTTAACACGTTTGATCTCAAGTTTAACTTATATGTTCTTTTAGGTTTAGATTTGGATCTCCTGCGGAACTTAACACGTTCGATCCAAATCACCTAGGTTACAAAGTTAATTAAATATTAATTTCCAAATTTGACTTCCAGGACTGCATGGCGAGGCACATGGCCTTCTTGGATATGGGAGCAATCACCACCGCCTAGACAAAGCCTTTTAAGGAAAGTTAATATTTAATTTCCTTAAATAACTCTAGGTTAACCAAAAGAAACAATCGAAGCACAAGTTCGAAAAGAAAACAAAAAAAACACAACATCGAAAACTAATTCGAAACCTAGAATCACATGCCTCTTATATTTGGTATTTTTACAAAGAAATAAAACTAGTATGATGCAGAAAACAATTACTAGTTATACCTTTCTTTGTGAACTTTTAATGACCTCTTGATCTTCTACCGTATTCCTCTTCTAACCTCGGACATTGTGTGGGCAATGATCTTCCGAGATGAGAACCACCAAGGCACCTTCTTCTTCCTTCCTTCAAGTTTCGGCCAAGCAAAAACTTCCAAAGGATGAAGAACTTTTTCCACCAACCAAGCTCCAAGGGATGCAAGAAACAAGCCTCCTTTCTCTCCTTTTCTCCAAGCAAGATCCGGCCACTTCTATGTCTCTAAGAGGTGATGAAGTCTCGGCCACAAGAAGGAGAAGAGAGAAGGGCAACCTCTAGGGGCCGGCCACACCTAGGAAGAAAAAAGAGGAAGAAAAAGAATAGAGTTGTTCACCATGAAGGCACCTCTACCCCCTCTTTTATAATCCTTGGTCTTGGCAAATAAGGAAATTTAAATAAAAACTTCCTTAATTCTTTTTCCATGAAAAGGAAAATTTATTTAATTAAAAATAATTTTCTCTTCTCCAATTTATTTGGCCGGCCACTCTTCTCCCCAAAACAAGGAAAGTTTTAATTAATTAAAACTTCCTAATTTGTCTCCAGAAATTTATAAAAAATTTCTCCAATAATTTTTATCCCTTCATGATTGGTTAATAAAAAGAAAATTAAAATCTTTCTCTTAAACATGTGGATAATTTCCAAAAAGGAAAGTTATCTCTAAAAATTAAAATCTCCTTTTAATCTACAAATAAGGAAAGATATTAAATCTTTTCTTAATCTTTTGTAGAAACTAATAAAAGAGAATTTTTAATTTTTAAACTTTCTTTTAAATCATGAACATGATTAAAAGGAAAGTTTTTACCAAAATTAAAATCAACCTTTTAATTTACAAATAAGGAAAGAGATTTAGCTCTTCTCTTAATCTTTTGTAGAATCTTATAAAAGGAAAGATTTAAATTTTTAAACTCTCTTTTAAATCATGTTATCCACATAAGAAAAAATTTTAAAATTAAAATTCATTTTTATTTTAATAGGGCCGACCACCTAAGCTTGAGTTCAAGCTAGGGCCGGCCACATGAATTAACTCATGAACCAAGCCATGGCCGGCCCTAGCTTGATCTCCAAGCTAGCTTGGTCGGCCCCTATAGGATGGGTAAGAAGGTGGGTATAGGTGGGTATAGTACTCTATAATTAAAAGGCTACGATAGGGACCGAGAGGAGGAATTGGTTTTGGTCTTCCGATAAAATTAAGCATCCCGTGTTCACCCCAAACACACAACTTAATTTTATCAATAATAATTCATTTCACTAGAGAACTATTATTGAACTACCGCATCAATCCCAAATTACATTTTGGGCTCCTTCTTATTATGAGTGTGTTAGTCTCCCTGTGTTTAAGATGTCGAATGTCCACTAATTAAGTGAGTTACTGACAACTCATTTAATTAATATCTTAGTCCAAGAGTAGTACCACTCAACCTTATCGTCATGTCGGACTAAGTCCACCTGCAGGGTTTAACATGACAATCCTTATGAGCTCCTCTTGGGGGCATTCTCAACCTAGATTACTAGGACACAGTTTCCTTCTATAATCAACAACACACACAATAAGTGATATCATTTCCCAACTTATCGGACTTATTGATTTATCGAACTAAATCTCACCCATTGATAAATTAAAGAAATAAATATCAAATATATGTGCTTGTTATTATATTATGATTAAGAGCACACACTTCCATAATAACTGAGGTCTTTGTTCCTTTATACAGTCAGTATAAAAGAAACGACCTCTAATGGTCCTACTCAATACACTCTAAGTATACTAGTGTAATTATATAGTTAAGATAAACTAATACCTAATTACACTACGACCTTCCAATGGTTTGTTCTTTTCCATCTTGGTCGTGAGCTACTGTTTATAATTTATAAGGTACTGATAACATGATCCTCTATGTGTGACACCACACACCATGTTATCTACAATATAAATTAATTAAACAACTACATTTATCATAAATGTAGACATTTGACCAATGTGATTCTTATTTCTAGATAAATGTTTATACCAAAAGTTAGGCTTTTAGTATACATCCTAACATTCAGTTCGTCCTTATGTTTGATCGCTTCCCCCGAGCGGCTCGCCTTCTCGCCGTCTAGCTGCTCCATCAACTCTTTGACTCGTTGCTCCAGGCCCCGCGCCTCCACGTTTTTCTTCTCCAGATCGGCGATGGTCGTCTTCTTCCGATCGGTGGCTAGGCTTATTTTCCGGTCAAGTGTCTTGGCTTGTCTTTCGAGTTCAGCCAGAGTCTAGGCCTGGTCGGTCGTCTTCTTTCACTCCGCCTCCAACAAATCCTTGGTCTTCTTGAGCTCTTTCTACAGCTCAGCATAGGAGGGGCCTTGGGAGGACGGACTGCCTGAACTCTTCAGCTTCTTCAGCTCTTCGTCCACCATGGCCAGTCGATTGGCGACCGCGATCTCCTCCACCCATCTCTAACATAAACAAGATTATTAATAGCCGACCGGAAAGATGGCGTAAAGGACTTCGGAAAAAAACACACTCACCCCAGTGACCTGCTGCATTTGGCTGTTGGCGAGGTTGGCGAGCGGAATCAACGCAACACGAGCCCGAGTATCGGCCCACATCTCGGCGAGTGGCCCCTTCATGGTGATCATATGCTCGGGCGCGGTCGACCGATCAGACTCGGGCAAAAGCTCCTCGGTGGGAAGGTGCAGGGTAGCCCTGATGGTGCGGCTCCGACCGGGTGTCGTGTGAGCCGAGGCAAAGGGAGCAGAGGCCGGGGCGGAGAACTTGGACAAAATAGCCGAGCGCTGGACCCGGCAGGAGGCAAGTGGAAGAGTGCTGACCGGCACAGCCTCGATAGGGTGGGAAGGCGAGTTTAGTTGAGACGGAGTCCGATCGGAGGATAATGCCTCCACCATTGGAGTTTTCCCCTAAGAGTTGGACCCCGCCCGCTCGGATACACGAACAGCAAAAGTAGCCGAGCGCAATGGTGTCTCCGTCCGGCACCTTTTTTGTCTGAGCGGGCGCTCGCATTCCCGATCGGAGCCCTCTTCTTGGACGACCGGTTCCCTGTTTGACGTAGCGCCCCCCGTCACCTCTACGGGGGAGGCCTGAGCGGCTGACTCCTCCGTATTTTTATCGCTCTCACCCTCGTGAGAGCTGACCGGAGTGATGCCCAGTTGCTCCATCTCCTTGGTGGCGGCCGCCTCAAGCGCCTCAGCTTTCCTCTTCAAAATCTCGAGAATCACGGACTCCATGACGATATTCGCTGCAAAGAAAAAAGAAGAAAATCAGTTAGCACTCAAAGTACATAAGCAAGTGAAATTCTTACCGAAGCTGCTCGGAAGGGGAGTGTGGCTCGGACTCAGGCCGAATATATACAACACGCCTTCAGGCAGAAGCTTGTTAATATCGAGCTTCAGACCGGCAAGCATGTTCGCGGCCTGGAGATAGTCCGGTCGGGTCTTAAACCTTTTAAGCTCGGGAGAAGTAGGCGGTCCGACCTGCCATTTGGTTCGGAAGGGAGCCCGCTCGGGGAGATGAAGATAAAAGTAATACTCCTTCCAGTGTTTATTGGAGGAGGGGAGTTTATCAAAGAAGACTAGACCGGGCCGAGCCTGGAATAGATAGGTACCCAGCTCGGACTGCTTGGGATAATAGAAGTAGTAAAAAATTTCCGAGCGGAGAGGAATGCGGTGTATCTTGAACAATACAACTACTCCACACAAAAGGCGAAAAGTGTTGGGAACTAGCTGGGCGAGTGGAAGACCAAAGAAATTGAAAATGTCGGCGAAGAAGGGGTGGAGAGGAAACCGCAGACCGGCTGTGAATTGGTCACGAAAAAAACAGATGGCTCCGCTCGGCGGTTTGTGAGGCCGCGCGATTGGGGAGGGAAGAATAAGTTCAAAGTCGGACAGAATGTCAAAACCATCAAGCAAAGCCTCGGTGTCACGCCGATCGAAGCGAGACTCCAAGGTAGTATACCAGGGACCTAGAGTGAGGTCTGCGGGTCGGGAAGAACTGGCCATTGTCCGATCAGGCAAGGAAGCAAAAGGCAAGAGAATAGAAAATGACACACGACAGGGAGACGATGAAAGGGACAGCGACCAGAAGACCAGAACTCGACAAAAAAAAAAGACGAGGATAACAAAGAGGAAAGGCGGAGGAACCTTACGAAGAAGCTGGAGATCGAAGGAAGGCGATGGGGAATCATCGAAAAACAGTGAAGCGGAGTCGCCGGAACGCTGAAGCACTGAAGGAAGGCGGCGGGACACACGAAGGCAAAAGTGTGGTGGAGGAGGAAGGTGACGGCTTTATAAGGTCGGGCCCGATCGGCCTCGACCGTCCGTTGCAGGTCACAGGAAACGAGGCCTATATCGGACCGTTCATTTCAAACTGCCAATGTCCCATCGGACACATCGCCGAGCCGTACGATGACGCCAGCAGAAGCGCCACGTGGCACCATGCCATAGAGGCGCATTTAATGAGCGCCATTACGACGCACAACACGTGTGCTCGGCCTTATTGAAGAGGATTTACACGAATCCCAAGGAGATCCGAAAGGCGTCAGCATTGATCGTCGACACGGTAACAAAGCCAGCGACAGTGATAGGCCGAGCGGCCGTAAGGAGGAACATTCCAGAAAGTGGTAGAGCAGTGTCATTCTGGCCGACCGGCAGTCCAGTCAGTCGGACTTAGCGCTGTTAGAGTGTATACTGAAAGCCTAAGCTTTTTTAAACATTTATTTTGAATAAAGAATCACATTTGGTCAAATTATCTACATTTGTTTGTAGTTGTTCAATTAATTTATATTGTAGATAACATAGTATGTGGTGTCACATACAGAAGATGATGTTATCAGTACCTTATAAATTATAAACAGCAGCTCACGACCAAAATGGAAAGGAACAAACCATTGGAAGGTCGTAGTGTAATTAGGAATTAGTTTATCTTAACTATATAATTACACTAGTACACTTAGAGTGTATTGAGTAGGACCATTAGAGGTCGTTTCTTTTATACTGACTTTATAAAGGAACAAAGACCTCAGTTATTATGTAAGTATGTGCTCTTAATCCTAATATAATAACAAGCACATATATTTGATATTTATTTCTTTAATTTATCAATGGGTGAGATTTAGTTCGATAAATCAATAAGCCCGATAAGTTGGGAAATGATATCACTTATAGTGTGTGTTGTTGATTATAGAAGGAAACTGTGTCCTAGTAATCTAGGTTGATAATGTCCCCAAGATGAGCTCATAAGGATTGTCAGTAACTCACTTAATGTCCCCGACATGACGATAAGGTTGAGTGGTACTATTCTTGGACTAAGATACTAATTAAATGAGTTGTCAGTAACTCACTTAATTAGTGGGCATTTGGCATCTTAAACACAGGGAGACTAACACACTCATAATAAGAAGGAGCCCAAAAATATAATTTGGGATTGGTGCGGTAGTTCAATAATAGTTCTCTAGTGGAATGAATTATTATTGATAAAATTAAGTTGTGTGTTCGGGGCGAACACGGGATGCTTAATTTTATCGGGAGACCAAAACTAATTCCTCCTCTCGGTCCCTATCGTAGCCTCTTATTTATAGAGTACTATACCCACCTATACCCACCTTCATACCCATGATATAGGGGCCGACCAAGCTAGCTTGTGGATCAAGCTAGGGCCGGCCAAGCCTTGGTTCATGGGTGGCCGGCCCTAGCTTGAACCCAAGCTTAGGTGGCCGGCCCCCATTAAATTAAAAAGAATTTAAAATTTAAAATTTTCTTATGTGAAAGATATAATTTAATTGGAGAGATTAAAAATTAAAATATCTCTTAAAAGGATCTACAAAAGATTAAAGAAAGAGATTAGATCTCTTTCCTTATTTGTAGATTGGAAAGATATTTTATTTTTCTTCTTTGTAAATTATTCACATGTTGAAAAATTAAAATTATAGAAATTTCTTTTTATCAACCATGAAGGGATTTTAAAGGTAAATTTTATTTTTTAAAATTTCCGAAGACAAATAAGGAATTTTAAATTGTTGATTGAAATTGCCTTGTTTGCTCTTATTGATGTGGCCGGCCATGACATGGAGGTTAAGGAAATTTTGTTTAATTTTTCTTAATTAATTCATGTCAAGGAAAGTTAAGGAAATTTTATTTTAATTAAATTTCCTTATTTACCAAAGCTAAGGAATATAAAAGAGGGGGTTGGGGTGCCTTCATGACACACAACTTTATTATTCTTCTCCCTCTTTTCTTCCTTGGTGTGGCCGGCCCCTTCAAGATCTCTCTTCTCCTTGTTGTGGATGAATCTCTTCTTCCTCTTGGAGATCAAGTGGTGGCCGGTTTTCTAGCTTGGAGAAGAAGGAGAGAAAGCTTTCATCCCTTGGAGCATTGGTGGTGGTTTCTCTTCTTCCTTGGAGGTGCACTTGGTTTGGCCGAATCTTGCAAGGAGGAGAAGAAGGTGCTTTAGTGGTTTCTCATCTCGGAAGATCGTTGCCCACACAACATCCGAGGTTAGAAGAGGAATACGGTAGAAGATCTAGAGGTTTTTGCTTGCAAAAGAAAAGGTATACTAGTATTTTATTTCCGCATCATACTAGTTTCATCTTCATGTAAAAAAATACCAAATACAAGAGGCATGCGATTCTAGTATTTCAAATTTATTTTCGATGTTGTGTTCTTTGTTTTTCGTTTCCTTGTGATTTGGTTGTTCTTTTCGGTTGACCTAAAGTTATTTAAGGAATTTAAATATTAGCTTTCCTTAAAAGGCTTTGCCTAGGCGGTGGTGGTTGTTCCCATATCCAAGAAGGTCATGTGCCTCGCCATGCAGTCCTGGAAGCCAATTTTGGAAATTAATATTTAATGGAATTAATAACCTAGGTGATTTGGATCGAACGTGTTAAGTTTCGCAGGAGATCCAAGTCTAAACCTAAAAGAACAAATAGATTAAACTTTGGATCAAACGTGTTAAGTTCCGCAGGCGATCCAAGTTTAATTTAAAAGAACACATGGTAGCTAGGAAAAGGTTCAGACCTTTGTACAAAATTTTTGTACAGTGGAACCATTAGGTTTTCCGAGTAGCAACCAACAATTAGTATCAGAGCTAGGGTTTTGCCTCTGTGTATTTGGTATTAGTTTAGTTATGCACATGTCATACATAATTTAGGCAGGTTAATAGTAGGATGTGCTAACTTTGTGGATGCAAGATCCAACTATTATGGCTTATAGTTTTTATGTGTGTGATTGGACCCTTGGACATGTCAAGGGCATTTATGTGTGTGCATGATTATATTATAAAATACAGCAGGAGCTATATTTAGTTTTATTAGAATTTTATTTTTGATCTAGTTACATGTACATTCCTTTTATGGAATATAGGATCGATAGATGTAAATTTTTATTTTATGTTCGATCTAGTTTACATGTACATTCCTTCGAGGAATATAGGATCGAAAAATGTAAAATTCTATTTATGTCGCGGATCGAATCTTGCAAGGCATGGAACTTTTTGAGGACCAGAGACGCAGCGGAACAAGGAGCAAAATGGATGCGACATCTAGACCCGGTGGCGGTGGCCAAAGATGGCAGCAGCTAGGGTTGGCGACACACGGAGGATAGCAATAGATAAAAGCCATAATAGTTGAAAATTAGTTTTTCTATTTATTGCTTTTTATGCTGTGACTGTGTGTGCTTGTTAGTATGCATGTTAAGTAGGCTAGCATAGTCAAAATTCCTCATTTTTAAATAACTAAGTGGGAGGGGAATTTTAAATAAATTACACGGTCTCCATTACTGGTTTGTAAGTGATGCAAACAAGCTTGCGCGTTGGCTCTGAGTGCCTTCCTCCATATTGGATGAGCTTGTTTGTGGATCACTAGAAGAAACTTCCATTTTGGATGACTATAGGAAGTTAATTAAGAGCGTGTGATCTTCCCCATCGGAAGGGGCACAATCTTATTAATGGACTTAGTGTCAAGTAATGGTGTACACTTAGGCACGTCTAATAGTATCCTCCCCATCGGAGTCACTGCTATTATTCGTGTGACCAAAGGATACCAACTATTAATTTTATTTGTCAAAAAGTTAGGTTGACAAGATAATAAAATTAATGGGTTTAATCCTCCTTTTATAAATGTTGAATTTGTATACGTCCACACTATCGTGGCATACAAAATTCACGGTGTTTTGAGGTGTTGGTTAATTTAAAATAGTATTGTTTGAAGAATCAATATTATTCTAAATTTAGAGTTCTGACCAAAAGTTATTTATGATTCTTAGGATGACTTTCAACCCACTGGCCATCATACTAAAAGAAAATAGACTTACTGGTCCTAACATAGATTGGAAAAGGAACCTGGACATTGTTCTTACTGCTGAAAGCTATAAGTTTGTACTGACTGAGCCTTGCCCTGATGCACCCACTGGGGAATCTACCCAAGAGGAGATTGAATATCATAGGAAATGGGTAAAAGCAGATGAGATGGCGCGGTGTTACATTTTGGCTTCAATGTCAAATGTATTGCAACATCAGCATTAAGATTTACCAACAGTTTATGATATTATGAACAATCTCAAGGAACTCTTTGGTCATCAGGATCGGGCTTCTAGGCGAGCCATGAGAAAGATAATGACAGCTACCATGCAAGAGGGTACTCTTGTGAGGGATCATATCCTAAAGATGATGGCTTATCTGAACGAAATACAGATCCTTGGAGGAGAAATTGATGGGGAAACCCAGATCGATATGATCCTCCAAACACTAACTAGAAGTTTTGAGCAATTCCGCCTGAATTACAATATGAACAAAAGGGTATATTCATTGGCGGAACTACTGACAGAACTTCAGGCAGCAGAAGGTTTATTTCGTCACAATTCTCATATTCACTATGCTGAAAATGGTTCTACTTCTAAACCGAAAGGAAAGAAGAAGAAGAAGAAGAAACAAGTTGGTCCAGCAAAGAAAGTGAATAAATCTCAGAGTACAGGACCTAAAGCTGGAATGAAGAAGCCGAAGGGCAAGTGCTTCATCTGCAAGCAGTCAGTGCATTGGAAGGCGGACTGTCCTTGTAGGAATCAAATCAACAAAGGTATATCTCATGCTCTAGTTGTTGAAACATGTTTAGCGGTGTTATCTACCAGCACCTGGTGTGTAGATACGGGAGCCACTGATCATGTCTGCAATTCCTTGCAGGGGGTTCCAGGAAACCCAACGACTAACTGAAGGAGAGATTACCGTCTACATGGGCAATGCTACTAAGGTGGCGACTGTTGCAGTGGGAGACGTCTACTTATCTTTTAATAAAAATAGAAATTTGGTTTTAAGAAATTGTCTTTATGTACCCAGTTTTAGAAAGAATTTAATTTCAGTTTCTAAACTGTTTTTAGATGGATATTCAGTTTCCTTTAGTAACAATGTAGTTATTAAGATAAATAAAGTGATTATCTATTCTGGTGCATTAGTTGGTAATTTGTATACTTTAAATCCAATTTCTCCCACAAAGCATAATATGAGAATTAATAACACATCTTCTAACTCAAATAAGAGAAAAGAACCTTCGGAAATGAACCAAGCATATCTTTGGCATCTAAGGCTTGGTCATATTAACTTAAGTAGGATTCAGAGGCTTATAGCCGATGGACTCTTGGGTTCATTAGAGTTGGAAAATTTTTCAACTTGTGAATCTTGCTTAGAAGGTAAAATGACCAAGAGGCCTTTCAAGGCCAAGGGGTATAGAGCCAAAGAAGTGTTAGAATTGGTTCATTCTGATTTGTGTGGTCCTATGACTGTCCAGGCAAGAGGTGGTTTTGAATATTTTGTCTCTTTTATAGATGATTATTCAAGATACGGATACATTTACCTAATGCGCCGCAAGTCCGAGTGATTTGATAAGTTCAAAGAATACAAGGCTGATATGGAGAAATGACTAGGTAAAAGTATCAAGACACTACGGTCTGATCGTGGTGGCGAATACCTCTTAGGAGAGTTTAAGAATTATTTATCAGAGGCCGGGATTCAATCCCAACTGTCCGCACCTGGTACACCCCAACAGAATGGTGTGGCAGAACGAAGGAATAGGACTCTTATGGAGATGGTTAGATCGATGATGAGTTATTCAGAATTACCAAATTCGTTTTGGGGATACGCTCTGGAAACGGCAGTGTACATTCTGAACTTAGTACCTTCTAAATCAGTTTCTTCTACTCCCACAGAATTGTGGAATGGGCGAAAGCCCAGTCTAAGACATATTCAGATTTGTGGTAGTCCAGCACATGTGCTGAAACCAGATGCTGATAAGTTAGAATCTCGTACAGAAGTGCGCATGTTTGTGGGGTATCCCATAGGAACGAAAGGTGGTTTATTTTATAGTCCTAAAGACCAGAAGGTCATTGTTAGCACCAATGCCTAGTTTTTAGAAGAAGACTATATAATGGATCACAAGTCCAGTAGCAAAGTTGTTTTAGAAGAACTTAGAGAGGACACGTCTACCTTAGTACCAACAGTACAAGATGAAGTACCACAAGAGACTGCAACACGTGTCACACATGATACACAACCACAGACAGTGCCTCGTCGTAGTGGGAGGGTTGTAAGGCAACCTGATAGATTCATGTTTTTGGGAGAGTCTTCGGATTTAATCCCGGGTAAACATGAACCTGATCCCCGTACATATGACGAAGCACTCCAAGATATAGATGCAGTATCTTGGCAAAAAGTAATGAATTCTGAAATAGAGTCTATGTACTCTTATAAGGTCTGGGAGCTTGTAGAACCACCAGATGGTGTAAAAGCCGTTGGATGCAAGTGGATTTACAAAAGGAAAAGAGGGACAGACGGGAAGGTAGAAACCTTCAAAGCTAGGCTTGTTGCGAAAGGGTACACTCAGAAAGAGAGAATCGATTATGAGGAAACTTTTTCACCGGTAGCCATGCTTAAGTCTATCCGGATACTCTTATCCATTGCTGCTCATATGGATTATGAGATTTGGCAAATGGATGTCAAGACAACTTTCCTTAATGGAAGTCTTGAAGAGAACATCCATATGAAGCAACCAGAGGGATTTATTGAAAAAGACAAAGAGCATCTAATGTGCAAGCTCAATCGGTCCATTTATGGACTGAAGCAACCTTCAAGATCTTGGAACATCCGGTTTAATAAAGTAATCCAATCATATGGATTTATTCAGTGTCCAGATGAGTCTTGTGTATACAAGAAGTGTAACGAAAACGTGGTGGTATTTCTTGTACTATACGTAGATGATATTTTGTTAATTGGCAACAATGTCAAGGTATTATCGGACGTAAGGGTATGGTTGTCCAAACAATTTGATAAGAAGGACTTAGGAGATTGTGCACACATTCTTGGGATCAAAGTTATAAGGGATCGCAAGAAAAGAATGTTGTGTCTGTCCCAAGCTTCATATATAGATACAATCCTTGCTCGTTTAGCATGCATGATTCCAAGAAAGGTTTCTTACCTTTTAGGCATGGAGTAGCTCTATCTAAAGAGATGTCTCTGAAGACATCAAAGGAGATAGAGGACATGAAAGCAGTTCCTTATGCTTCGGCTGTAGGAAGCCTAATGTATGCAATGCTATGTACGAGACCTGATATCTATTTTGCCGTGGGCATGGTTAGCAGATATCAGAGTAACCCTGGACAAGGACATTGGACTGTGGTAAATCATATATTAAAGTACTTGAGAATGACTAGAGATTATATGCTAGTTTACCAAGCAGACGATTTGCTCCCTATGGGTTACACGGATTCAGATTTCCAATCAGATAGGGACAACAGTAAGTCTACATCAGGCTATGTGTTTACTTTAGGAGGTGGAGCCATTGCATGGAGGAGTGTTAAGCAGAAATGCGTTTCGGACTCAATTATGGAAGCCGAGTATGTAGCAGCCTCTGAGGCGGCTAAAGAAGCAGTATGGCTCAGGAACTTTCTAATGGACTTAAATGTGATTCCTAGTTTGCCCAAAATCATCACAATTTATTGTGATAATAGCGGTGCAGTTGCAAACTCGAAGGAACCACGAGCCCATAAGGCAAGTAAACATATAGAGCGCAAGTACCACCTGATACGAGATATCATGAAGCGAGGAGAAGTTGTCATCACCAAGATTGCATCAGCAGATAACCTGGCAGATCCGTTCACTAAGGCCCTTCCGGCAAAAGCTTTCGATCGGCATGAGGAGGGAATGAGAATCAGATGTATGGCAGAAGATATGGCAACTTAGTCATTAGTATAAGTGGGAGATTGTTAGAGTGTATACTGAAAGCCTAAGCTTTTGTAAACATTTATTTTGAATAAAGAATCACATTTGGTCAAATTATCTACATTTATTTGTAATTATTCAATTAATTTATATTGTAGATAACATAGTATGTGGTGTCACATACAGAAGTTGATGTTATCAGCATCTTATAAATTATAAACAGCAACTCACGACCAAAATGGAAAGGAATAAACCATTGGACGGTCGTAGTATAATTAGGAATTAGTTTATCTTAACTATATAACTACACTAGTACACTTAGAGTGTATTGAGTAGGACCATTAGAGGTCGTTTCTTTTATACTGACTTTATAAAGGAACAAAGACCTCAGTTATTATGGAAGTGTGTGCTCTTAATCCTAATATAATAACAAGCACATATATTTGATATTTATTTTTTTAATTTATCAATGGGTGAGATTTAGTTTGATAAATCAATAAGCCCGATAAGTTGGGAAATGATATCACTTATAGTGTGTATTGTTGATTATAAAAGGAAACTGTGTCCTAGTGATCTAGGTTGATAATGTCCCCAAGATGAGCTCATAAGGATTGTCATGTTAAACCCTGCAGGTGGACTTAGTCCGACATGACGATAAGGTTGAGTGGTACTATTCTTGGACTAAGATACTAATTAAATGAGTTGTCAGTAACTCACTTAATTAGTGGACATTTGGCATCTTAAACACAGGGAGACTAACACACTCATAATAAGAAGGAGCCCAAAAATATAATTTGGGATTGGTGCGGTAGTTCAATAATAGTTCTCTAGTGGAATGAATTATTATTGATAAAATTAAGTTGTGTGTTCGGGGCAAACACGGGATGCTTAATTTTATCGGGAGACCAAAACCAATTCCTCCTCTCGGTCCCTATCGTAGCCTCTTATTTATAGAGTATTATACACACCTATACCCACCTTCATACCCATGATATAGGGACCGGCCAAGCTAGCTTGTGGATCAAGCTAGGGTCGACCAAGCCTTGGTTCATGGGTGGCCGGCCCTAGCTTGAACCCAAGCTTAGGTGGTCGACCCCCATTAAATTAAAAAGAATTTTAATTTTAAATTTTTCTTATGTGAAAGATATAATTTAATTGAAGAGATTAAAAATTAAAATATCTCTTAAAAGGATCTACAAAAGATTAAAGAAAGAGATTAGATCTCTTTCCTTATTTGTAGATTGGAAAGATATTTTATTTTTCTTCTTTGTAAATTATTCACATGTTGAAAAATTAAAATTATAGAAAATTTCTTTTTATCAACCATGAAGGGATTTTAAAGGGAAATTTTATTTTTTAAAATTTCCGAAGACAAATAAGGAATTTTAAATTGTTGATTGAAATTGCCTTGTTTGCTCTTATTGATGTGGCTGGCCATGACATGGAGGTTAAGGAAATTTTGTTTAACTTTTTCTTAATTAATTCATGTCAAGGAAAGTTAAGGAAATTTTATTGTAATTAAATTTCCTTATTTACCAAAGCTAAGGAATATAAAAGAGGGGGTTGGGGTGCCTTCATGACACACAACTTTATTATTCTTCTCCCTCTTTTCTTCCTTGGTGTGGCCGGCCCCTTCAAGATCTCTCTTCTCCTTGTTGTGGCCGAATCTCTACTTCCTCTTGGAGATCAAGTGGTGTCCGGTTTTCTAGCTTGGAGAAGAAGGAGAGAAAGCTTTCATCCCTTGGAGCATTGGTGGTGGTTTCTCTTCTTCCTTGGAGGTGCACTTGGTTTGGCCGAATCTTGCAAGGAGGAGAAGAAGGTGCTTTGGTAGTTTCTCATCTCGGAAGATCGTTGCCCACACAACGTCCGAGGTTAGAAGAGGAATACGGTAGAAGACCTAGAGGTTTTTGCTTGCAAAAGAAAAGGTATACTAGTATTTTATTTTCGCATCATACTAGTTTCATCTTCATGTAAAAAAATACCAAATACAAGAGACATGCGATTCTAGTATTTCAAATTTATTTTCGATGTTTTGTTCTTTTTTTTTCTTTTCCTTGTGATTTGATTGTTCTTTTCGGTTGACCTAAAGTTATTTAAGGAAATTAAATATTAGTTTTCCTTAAAAGACTTTGCCTAGGCGGTAGTGGTTGTTCCCATATCCAAGAAGGCCATGTGCCTCGCCATGCAGTCCTGGAAGCCAATTTTGGAAATTAATATTTAATGGAATTAATAACCTAGGTGATTTGGATCGAACGTGTTAAGTTCCGCAGGAGATCCAAGTCTAAACCTAAAAGAACAAATAGATTAAACTTTGGATCAAACGTGTTAAGTTCCACAGGCGATCCAAGTTTAATTTAAAAGAACACATGGTAGCTAGGAAAAGGTTCAGACCTTTGTACAAAATTTTTGTACAGTGGAACCATTAGGTTTTCCGAGTAGCAACCAACAAGCGCCTCCTTCGACTAGACTTGAGGGGGAGGCATGTGATCCGGTGATAAGTATGGGGGACCCTCATCGGCGGAAGGTCAATGACACGCGGATGTCAAAGGTTAAGAGATTTAACCCTGAGACCTGACCGACCGGAAGAAGAGCTCCGACCGGCCGCCCGACCGACCGGAACGAGATGGCCGACCGGAATCCCCCATGGAATAAAAGACAACCCGACTAGGGGTCGGGTTTCCGATCCTCAGGTAAAATGGTTGCAGGGCCGATCGGGACGTCCGTTCGGCCGGGGCACAAGGCAACAAAGATAGGCAGGAGCAATCTCATCCAAGCATACGACTGAGGCAGAAGTGATATGCCCGCCGAGCGACATAACCGCTCGGCCCTAGAACAGACAGGAAGCGCAAGAGGACAAAGGAGACAGGGGATAACATCATCCTCAAGACGCCTGCCACTGACAGACAGCAAGGTTAGCGGTCGAGCCGTACACAGGATCATACGGTGGAAGTTCCCACCGTCACATCCGGGATATGCTTGGACGATTGCGGAATGGCGCTAGAGGTACTTTTCTGACAGGGGCTCGTTAAGGTATGTTTGGAGAAATGTGCACGCATAGAGATGCATGCCCGCTTCTCCCCGGGGTCCTATATAAGGACCCCCAGACGTCGACAAAGGTATGCGCAAATCTCTACTGTAGTCACAGTTACGCTGCCTCTTTCGTTGCCTGACTTGAGCGTCGGAGGGCCGTCGCCGGGAAACCCCTCCCGGCTCGGCTTCTTTGCAGGTTCGCCGGAGAGCTACACCACCAGTCGGAGACAGCGGAGCGTGCCACGTCCCCAGCGTCCGTCGACTCAACGCTCGGACAGGATCACATATCATTTTAAATGTTTATGGGTCTATAATCTTCTAATGCTACAAAATTACTTCCAATCTGAGAAGTTATAAATGAAGATGCCCATGCAAGATGATTAGCTATTGTCATACTAAGACCGCATTGATGACGCTTTAAATATTTTGTAACCATGAACTCGATATCTCCCCTTGCAATTATTGTCCATGTATAATTTTCTTCATCACAGATTGCCTTAACTTTATTCTTCTTGGTGCCCTTTATTTTGTATATGAAACCTTTGTTCATAGTATTTTAGCAAATGCGCCTTTAAAATGTTTTGCCTTGTGTATACCTACAATCAGAATTGATATATGTTTATTTAGTATGCTGCAATTGAGTTAAGTTAATATTATGAAAGTTAAAAATACGTTTCTTGACCAATACAAAATTCCTCAATAGAGTCATTTATTTCTTCCATCAACAATAGAATAAGTCTTGTGTTCATTTCATATGTATCTACAGCTAATAGCAACTACTCTTCAAGGTCGCTATATTCGTTAACGTTGATTGACTTATCTAATAAATAGTGCATATCATTTGCTAAGAATTCACCTCTAGTTTTGTGGTCAATACTATCATTTGCTAATAAATAGTATTGACCACAAAACTAAAGGAAGTTGAAGGTGTCATATTGTTAGTAATCATATTTATATTTGGAATAATGGATTTGTTTTAATTTTCTATTTCTGAATCTATAGATTGGATCATAACTGTGAACACCTCGTCGAAAATTTAAACTTTCCTCTATTGCTACAATCATAAATTAACCATATTGTGAACAAGAATTATATTAGGATTGTGAATATTTAAAAAATACAATAACTAGGTAAAAGAAGTCAATAGATCATTAAATATGTATCTTACTAAAACTGTACTATAAATCTTTTAGGATTTGTCCTTTTAGAAATAATTATATTTTAGATAAAAATAAAATTAGCATTTTGATTTAAGTAATTAAATAAAGACATCTAAAAATTGAAAATGCTAATTTTCCTACAATTGATAATACTAATCTATAAAAAGGGAAAAAAATAACTAAATGCAGCAGAAGAAAACATATATGTCTCAATCGATCATGGTGAAAAATTTCGTTCTTGATAGAATTTTAAATGTTGGTGCTTTGGACTTTTTCTTAAATGCTTGCAATTGTCGGAACAATGTTGAGAGTTTTGGAGCTACGGGAATAATGATTTACACCAAACTAAAACGCAAAACTTCAATTTTATGGATGTTTCGCCCTAAGTGCTGATAAAAAAAAGAACATACATGAGTTTCACTCAACAGTCGCAATTTATAAGATGGCTAAGAGGAAGGTTGTGTTTCGCCGATTAAGACTTCGATGGTCGGGAGAGGAGGGTCGTTTGTCTTCCTTAAGTTGTTGCACTGTGTTGCGGACCGTCAAAAATACGTTAATGTTAGAAATTACGTTTTGTTTAGGTTTAGATTTAGATTTGACAAAATAATTATACTATTATCGATCATCGGTGTTGGTTCAGATACTTATTGTGAAGAGAAATCGAACATGCTTCGAATTTTTTTTTGGTTCCGATGTACATAGGGATGACAATGGGTCGGGTTCGGGTCGGATTCTATATCCTCTATATCCATACCCATCGGGTATAGGATATCTAATCAGTATACCCGTACCCATTAAAGGACCGGATATATTCTATACGTGTAATTTTTCTTCTTTCTATCAAGTTATTATCATTCAACAAAAACATATTAAAATTAACATCCTATATATATATATATATATAATTAAAAAAATAGATTAAACATCTATATATAGATCTACTAATATCAACAAAATAGTAAGTTGATTTTAGAAAGAAAAAATTCTTTAATATATGTATATATATTATTTAATCGCGTATTCAGGTCAGATATCGAATATTGATAGTCTCTCATATCTTCCTTTATTCGAATCAAATATCAAATTTTTCGTCGAATTCGAATAAAATTATCATCCATAAATGTAGAGACAGGTACGTGAAAAAAAAAACATATAGGTTAAAATTGATATTCCATACCTGATTTGATATTTTTTTAAACAACGTACATGGAAATGCGTATTTGACAAAACTTAGCTGGGCGGTGCGATAAAAACGTGTTTTAAATTTAATATTTTTTATGGGAACGTAACTACGTGGCATTAATTATTAGCTTTGCCGAAAACAAAGTTGCACGTAACTACAACGCCGTGATATATGAATAATATAATGCGATAATGGAGAGGCGGCGCTGTACGCCATTGCGCGGCCAAAACGTGTCCCCCTAAATTTACCATCCACGATGCGACCGCCAGCGCCACCTTGGCGCCCATGATGCCACGTGTGCTGTAGACCACAACCATAGTGCATCTGGCCGCCCTGTTTTAGACCGGCGACACGCGTTGCACCTTCCTCGATTCCCTGATCCCCTATATAAACCCAGCGGGAAGCCTCCTTGCTAGCTAGCTATTCTCTTCTTGTTCTTGATTGCTGCGATCCTTCGTAACGCCGCTTAGACATAAATAGACATTCGATAAGAGAGATGCAGAGTACTGTTGCATTGGAGAGGAAGTCGTCCATCGAGCTCGAGCCTCGGACGCTCTCGTTCGGGGAGTTCCAGCTCGCCAGGGTACGTACCCAGTTAATCTACTACCTTTCTGTTCATATGCATATCCCTGAGCTTTTCCTGTCTTCTTTCTTAATGCTTATACAAAGAGATATGATGTCTCAGGATTCGGCGCTTTATATATTTAAGAATAATTCGTTGGAAGAGGCAATAAAGATCTTCACAGAGGTGACTATGCTTGCTGCATGATGATGTCTCCTGACCTGATTTTGGTAGATGATTGATCTGTTTAATCTTTGATATATATCAGGGTCTGCAATCAGTGCCGAAAGTTGGAGATGACGGCCGTCTCCATGGTATTGATGACGTCGATAGCGTTGAGGAGGAAAGCGAAGAAGATGATTATTGCTTTCGGCGTTGGATGGGCCATGGCCAGCTGCTTGGGAGAGAGATAGCTACTGCTCCCTTCTAATTGTGCACGCAATTTTCTCTTTTCTTTTTTTCATTTCTTTCTTTCTTTTTTATTTCTTCTTAGGGCTTTCATTTGTACGCTAATTAAATTTTGACCGAAATGATCAATCGAGAAGGATCTATTTAATCAACATCAATAGATCAAGCATGCTGCTAAAATGGATGAGTCATATATACAAATTAGTTAAGACAGAAGATCTATTAGACATGTGAGACGGGTGGCAAAAGGTGAAATTGTTCACCCCAGCACCTCTGCCGCATTCGATCTCATATCATCAAGAAGAAGATAAATCACGATAGTCTAGAGGATAAGTGGTGATGGGGGTGAGTTGCATAGGATCCGGAGATTTACGCTCTGACAGTCCTACGGTTCGATCTCATAACTTTATGTGACAAATATATCACTATTTATCATCTCGGATAATCCGTGAGACTCATTAGACATGTGAGACATGTTATTCTAGTTGATGGGTACTTGTGGGTCAAGTGCATTAGGTGGGTATGCCTACCAAACGAACCAAATATACATGAATTAAATATATCAAGCTTGTTAAGTAGATCTTTAGTATCATGTATTCATTGAGCAATTATATTATAAAAATTAAATTTTTATGGTATTTATTTTTTTTCACGTTGTAGGTTAAGTTTTTAAAATTCTTTGAATTAAATTTAATTAATTAATTTTTTATATATTCTATCATATAGTTTTAATATCCTACCCATCTATTGAACACTTAAAATTTTATTTATTTATTTTTATTTAATACTATAATCCACCCCTAAACTCTAAACTCTAAAGAAAAAAAAGTGAAAAAGATGATTTTGACATAATTGGAAGTTAAAAAAAATAAACAAAAATGTTTCACTGATTCAAAATTTTATTTATTTATTTTTTATTTAATATTATAATTAACCCTTAAACTTTAAAGGTAAAAATTTATTGACATAACTGGAAATTTAAAAAAATTAAAAAAAAAATCAATGTTTCACTGATTCATTGTGCAACCCCGCTAATATCTAGCATCTATTATATACTAGTCATCATATACATGTGTAATATAATGTATAAATATGTGTAAATTAATGCATCATATCATAAATTAGATTTGGTAAGAATATGTCATACTCATATAGTAATGCAACGCGAAAGCGACGCTCGAGAGCCCTGGCAACAAGTTATTGTAACAGACTCTCTTTCATAAAAAAATTAATTTAATTTTTTATATAAAATATTAAGTTGATAAGAATAGATATTACACTTGATCTTAGCCAAAAGTTTGAGAAATACATGCTTTCTAATTTCGCCGACACAAGATATTTATAGAAACTTCTTCATCTATATTGCCAATCCTATGATATGAGAGCTTCTTTCCTTCCAACGTCAAATCTCTGCAATCAGATTTCTTCATCAAACCTTCCAACGTCAAATCTCTGCAATCAGATTCTTCGTCCTAACTTTCTTCTTGCTAAATCCTAGAGTAACAGCAACAATCTCTATTTTATTCTCTTCTCCAAGCCACAAAATCAACCATCTTTCAACATACATCTGTTTCTTCTTTTTTATATGACGGATATAGGAGCCTACACGTGATAAGGTCGGATGACGGATCAACAATCAAGAAGGATGGTCAAAAGTTAAGCCAAGTGGAAGGAGTCGAATATATCAGATTAGAGCATATATGTAGTCAGCACCCAACTCCATCAACTCAGTGAAGGATCTCAACTCCTACTCAGCTCAGGTACTAGACTCCTACGGCTCAAGTATCCAACTCCATTAGCTCAGCAAAGAAGCCTGACTCCTACTCGGCTCAAGTATCTGACTCTTATCAACTCAGTGCGACTCCTACTTAGCTTAGGAGCCAGACTCCTACTTGGTTCAGCTATCCAACTTACAAGGTCAAGACTCGCATCCTACGTGGCAGATTACGCGGTGGCCTTTGGCAGATGGGGACAACATAACCATTACCCCCTGAAAAATGTGGGTAACATAGTCGTTCATCTCTGAAGATGAGTGCAATGTAAGTGCCCATCTCGAAATATATGGAGAACGCAGGGATAAGGCTATGGATATGTAAATAGTTGCCCGCTCCCGCGAGCATAGGTATACACACATATCCTTCGAAACTTCTCCTATTATTACTATTCCTTTCTCTCCTTAGTCTCTGTACTAACTTAAGCAATGGAGTAGTCACGCTGTTTGCCCCCTCTGCGCCCATTTTAATCCCTTTGTTAAGTGTATTCAGGATCTTTGTGCATCCCCTCATCGTCGTGTCATCTATGATCTTCTCTGTGACAGTTGCTTTTTGTTGTCTTATCAGACTATGTTACAGATAGGAATAAAATGGCGTCATCTGTAGCAATCTCTACTGAACTAAGATGTTATGATGGT
The DNA here is from genome assembly GCF_018446385.1 of Zingiber officinale. NCBI lineage: Eukaryota > Viridiplantae > Streptophyta > Magnoliopsida > Zingiberales > Zingiberaceae > Zingiber > Zingiber officinale. Next base: position 36,655,868 of record NC_055995.1, read on the forward strand.
GGAACAAGAGATAACTGTTGAGAGTCCTAGTTCCGCAGGTGACATGGCTTAGGGGGATACTATCGATTAGGCCATGCAGCGGGTTCTTCAAAGACTCCGACCAGTGAACCCGACACTTGAAGAAGTACTTTCAGGATGGTGGTGCCTCCTATTCCTTGCCATGCATTGGTGGGTCCAATGAGTCCTTCCCCTACCGTGTTTGTGGCTCCACCGACTAGCTAGAAGTCGAGCCCGAGGAGCATCCACTTGAATCGGAGGAAGGAGAGACACCCATGCGGAATCTGAATAAGGTAAGGTGGCCTCACCCACTGAAGAAAAGGATGTGAATATTATACCTCTTGCAAAAATTGAACTAGAAGATGAGCTGTCATGTAACTTTTGGACGCTCAGCTTGGAGAATAAACTGGGACAGCCGATCCCGAGGATCATTTAGGGTAATTCAAGAACACTCCTTTGTTGCATCATTATGTAGATGATGTCAAGTGTAGAGTCTTCCTAACAACTTTGTCTAACTCTACCCATCAATTACCACCCTCTTCTATCCGAGCCTTTGCCAACTTCAAGACTGTGTTCCTACACAACTTCGCCAACAGTAAGCGGTATTACAAGATGACCCTCAACCTATTTGTCCTAAAACAGACAACCAAGAAAACTCTATGAGAGTACATACAACGACTAAAAAAGGTCACCATGTGTAGGAGAATCGGTAGACGGCTTTAAGGGGGGTTGGATAGCTAGGTCACCCCCAAATTAATTTTTTCTCTACAAAAGGTTAGTGCATAGTGGAAATACAAAAACTAAGACAATGAAAAATCAAAGAAGAATACAAACGCTAACACGCTCGATGTAACGTAGTTCGGAGATTGCTTGCTCCTACTCCATGACGTGTTCTTGAGGTGGACGAGCCCTTGATCCTTCGGTGGATCAGTCCCCGGCAATCTCCGGCTAGAGCATCTCCTTCTCGGTGGAGCAAACCTCTCACAAGAATCTCTTCCTCTTTACAAGATGAAACTTAAGATTGGAGGAAGAGAAGATTTGGAAGTTTTGGGGCAGGACTAAGAGAGTTTACAATCAGTACCAGTAACCTTCTCTAATGCCCCAAGCTTCCTATAAATAAAAGGAGAGAGTTGATCAAGATATCAACTCAAACCCCGACACCAGTCTACTGGTGTGCCGTTGGACCCAGCCAACGGCTCTTTGCAGAAAGCCAATTTCTGCCAACGGCTATGTACCAGTCGACTGGTCCCTATAGTCGACACGCACAGAATCATTTTGTGCATTCTGTGAAATAAGATCAGTCGACTGGTCCCAGTACATTCTCACACACTCATCCTCGGAGTCTCCTTTGAAGTTCTCTTCCTCGGGCTTTGTCCCTCAGATGCACCCGAGCCCGCGGCTCCTCTCCGTGCCATCTTTCACGTTGCCTTGAAGTCCACTTCCCTCGGCTCCACTCCATTGCTCCTCGTCCGGCGGCCCCTCGGATGTTTTCCACACCATCCTTCACCTACTCAGGGATCCGAGCTCTTGGATGAGCTTTCCATACTTGACCGCACTAAGTTCCTCATGTGTTTCTCCAAGTCTTGCACGACTTAAACACATATCAAACACATATGAAAGTCTAACTTAAACTCTTTGACACACACATCAAAACCTAGGTCGATTGCACCAACAATCTCCCCCTTTTTGATGTGTGGCAAAATGTTTAAGTTAGGCACAAATAACAACTTTGAAAATTAGAAGCAATATGTAAACATGAAGCATAAAACCAAGCTCCCCCTTAACATATGCTCTCAATCCTTAATTTTCAAAATTTTATACACAAGTATGGGAATACAGGTTTCTAACTTAAACCTACCCATTTCTCCCCCTTTGACGCCATCAAAATATCTTACCAAACACGTACACATTCTATGGTATCAAATCTAACAAAATTTGGACCATAAAATTAATTTCAGAAACCATCAGAATGCTGAAAAGATGGTACCAGTCGACTGGTACCTATCACAATCGACTGGTACATTCTAAAATCAATTTTCAGTCTTCTGAAGCTACATTCAGAAATTCATAGAAAAATCCAGAAAATTTGAAAAATCATGAAATTTGGACAACATATTTCTTGAAATGTCCTTTAACTAGAAAAAATATGTTTTCATGAAAAGTCAAAGTATTTTTGAAATTTTGACCAAATCTCAAAAGTATCAAAAATATGCAAGTTTTGTATCAAATTAACACCAAGCTTTGCAATCTTATATTTCAGTATAGCTATAACATAATAAATACCATATAGAAATGTTTTCAAAACATTTAAAATGCCCAACTATGATCTATGGGCAAGATGTCCATTAATTAAACATTTGCTTTCCCCATAGTTGGCCTATGATCACTAAACTTTGATACATTTCATAACTCATCAAAATATCATAAGCATAAGTGAATTATTTGTATTATCCTAATATCTCACATTTATGATTAGAAAATAATGCAAGTCATTGTGAGATAAAGGTAACCTCTACTTAGCCCTTTTTATCATGAATCTCTATCAAGGCTAAGTGCTCCCCTTAAGGTCTCAAGTCAACCATTTTTCAAGCATTTGAATTATGATTTCAATGGTTGACTAACCCAAAATCCTCTGACCCTTGAGGATTGACTTTGGTACCCAATAGAAATTCTTCATAATTGGGTTAACCAAATATTCCTTGGGGATCCATTTTCTATCTATAGTTTTGGTTTTTGATTGCCCCCTAACAAGTAGACAATGATATGTCTTTTCATTGTTGGGTTCATTGTATCCTAACCCATGTTTCTTAAAACTTGTCCTTTGGCTCCCAATAATTATATTTAGGGTTTTAGAGCCAATTTCAAATTTTCTAAAGATATTGGTAAGGTATTCTACCTTTTCCCTTAAGACCTTATTTTCTTCTAATAAACATAAATCATTTGAATTTAAAGAAGCATGCATATCATTGTTCTTAGAACACATGGATTCTAATTTTTCTTCAAGCATGCGAATATCATATTTCAAAGATTTGTTCTTTCTTTTTGCCTTAAACAAATCTTCATTTATACTTTTAATAACTTTAATTAAAACATGAGGAGGAAGATTATGTACCTCACTTACCGAGAAGCCCGAATCCGAAGTTTGACCTCCCCCTTCACTTGAGCTCCCCTCTTCATCTTCACTTGAGCTCTTTCCCTCTTTATTTTCGGATGAGGTGGAGGTTATATCATCAATTCCCATTAGAGCAAAATTGACTACATGGTGTTCTTCTTCCTCCAATGATGATGAAGGATCATCCCATGTTGCTTTTAGGTTTTGAGTCTTCTTCCCCTTTTCTTTTGTCTACTTCTCCTCCCTCTTCTTCCCTTCCTTCTTCTTCAAGAGAGAACAATCATCTCTTATGTGTCCCTCTCCTTGACAATTGTAGCAAATTACCCTCCTTGTTCTACTTTTGCTTCTTGAGCTTTTCCTCGCATGAGATTTGTTAGTAGAAAACTTTTTAAATGCCCTTCTCATTTTTCTTACCATATACGTGTTGGAACCCAAAGGTTGTTTTGGTGTGATCAACAAGTTAAGTTAGGTCCTGTGTGTATTTGACCTTGTGTCTAAGTGTGCAGGAGCTTAGGAACACAGGTAGTCGAGCGGAAGACGCAGCTAGCGAGAAGGACGGCAGTCCGAGGGGCGAGGTGCTGCGGAAGAGTACACCGGCGGATGAGAAGGAAGCGTGCGGCGATTCCGAGGAACGAAAGCCGGAGCGGAAGATTGCTCAGGGAGCAAGAGACACAGCTATCAAGAAGGACGGCACGCGGTACGTCCGAGGGACGAAGACTGCGGATGAGTACGCCGGCGGACGAGAAGGAAACACGCAGCGATTCCGAGGGACGAGAAGCCGGAGGGAAGCCCGCTCGAGAAGACCGGAAGTTGGGTTCGGGTGAGTCCTTTTCCGGATGGCAGAGATCACCCAAGCAAGCGGATCCGGAGTAGAAGACCCGGATCGAGCCGAACCAAACCGGAGCAGTGGTCCCCGGATGAAAAAGTCAACGTTGGTTGACTTTGGGCTCCGGGGCGCCCGGAACAGTCCGGGGCGCCCGGACCAGTATTTTGACCAGATCGAGTCAAAACTCGATCTGAACGTTGGGGGATAAAATTTATCCCCCCCAGGGTGCCCGGAACCCTTCCAAGCGCCCCGACCAAGGCTATAAATATAGCTTGGTCCACAAGCTTTGAATCAACTCAGAAATTTACATTCTAAACACTTGTGCGCTTCTGTTCTAGTTTAGCTTCTGTCTTTTGTGCTTTCACTGCTGTAAGAGGCTTCTCCGCCTGAAGGAGATATTTTAGTGCACGTTCATTCCTTGGATTAACAACCTCCTTGGTTGTAACCAAGTCAAATTGTGAGCCTCTTCTTTCTGCTTTTTATTTACTGCTAATTTACTTTATGCAAGTGTTCTGTTGCAAGTTCGAGAAGGGTCTTTTCTGTTTATTTTTTTCAGGCTATTCAACCCCCCTTCTAGCCGGCCCAACGGTCCTACAAGTGGTATTAGAGCCGAGACGCTTCAGGAGGACTAACCGCCGAACGAAGCAACGAGATGGCCGGATCTAACATCCACCCACCAAAATTTGAGGGGGACTTTGCAAGCTGGAAGAAGCACATGGAGGTATTTTTCGGTACCGATTTTGATTTATTACTAACAATGGAACACGGTTTTGAAGCTCCCGAGGGCAAAGCGAAAAATCAATGGACAAAGAAAGAGCAGGCCGAGTACGTGGCAAACAAGAAAGTAGAATTCCATCTGCTAACCGTACTTCCGCCACAAGAAGTCAACCGTGTCGGCACCTACAACTCGGCAAAGGAGCTTTGGGAGAAGTTCCTTGAATTACACGAAGGAACATCCGAAGCCAAGCTTGCGAGACGGGACTTACTTCGCAACCAGCTCACCAACCTCCGTCTTGAAGAAGGTGAAACAATTGCACATCTACACTCGAGGATACAAGAGTTCATCACCGGACTTTCGAATCTCGGAGAAGAGGTAAGTAACCGAGATTCGCTCAGGTACGCTTTAAATTCCTTCCCTAGAAATTCAAAATGGGCATCACTAGTAGATGCTTTTTACATTTCGAAGGACTTAGAAAAATTTTCATTAGAAGAATTTTTTTCAACATTTGAAGTGCATGAGTCAAGATGTGCAGGAATGAGGGAGTCAAAGAACAACGTCGCCCTCAAAGCTTCGAGAGACGAACCTGAATCGGAATCTTCTCTCGACGACGAGGAAATGGTAATGATGGTAAGACGATATAAGAAGTTATACAATTCTAGAAAAATTAACCATCCACAGGGTAGAAAGAAAAGAACTATCCGCTGCTACCATTGCGACGAAGAAGGGCATGTCAAGGACAACTGCCCCAAGCTGAAGAACAAAGACAAGGAAAAGGGTAAGAAGCCTATCCAAAAACGAAAGGCCCTGAAGGCGACGTGGGACGATACCTCGTCCGAATCAGAAGTCGAAGCATTTTCCGGACTCGCACTGATGGCGAGTCATCAAGACGACGACTGCGATTCAAGCTCTTCCGAAATGAGCATCGAGAGCATCGATGAAGGGGGAGACACGTCGGAAGAAAGCAGCAGCTCAGGGGGAGAAACAGACAACGAGATCGACAAGGTAAGTCAGGTACGATCTCATCCTCCCGATAAAATGTTTAAGTTCATTAAACTTTTAACAAAAGATTGCTGCAAATTAGAAAGTGAAAATAAAAATTTAAAAGTAATTCTAGCTAAGTCTTGTCCCTTAGAAGAATTAGATAAATTAAAAATACCAAATGAAAAATTTAAATTTGAAAATGATGATTTGAAAATTCAAGTAGATAACTTGAAAAACTATGCATGTTCATCTAGAACCAATTTTAGAAGATTTAATAATTTAAATTGATACTTTAAATATCACCCGGGATAAATTAGGAACATTTCAAGAAAATATGTCCCTAAAAGCTTCTTAATTAATCCAGTAGGGTGGAACCTATATTGGGTTCCTAAATCATGCCTAAACTAAATTGTAAAATTAGCGCTTTAAGTGAGAAAATTAAACAAAGAATTTCCTTATGAGGCTTTGTCAAGGAAGTGGTTGTTGCTCCAATGACCAAGAATGTCTAGTGCCTCGCCACGACCTGAAAGCCAAAATATTGAAATAAATGTTTAATTAACTTACGAATAAAGCATTAATACAAGAATTAATTAATGCTTTAAAAAGGTTATTCAAAACATTTTATTTCAGAAATTTACTTACTTAGAATTTTTTTTCCCTAAGTTTTTTTTGTGCTTAAAAATTCTCAAAAATTTAAGTTAGGATTTTTTTTGAATTTTTTTCTTACTTAGAAAAATTCTCAAAAATCATTTCTTCCTAAGTTAAAAATTTTTTCCTGAAACTAGAAATCTCAGCTTAAATAACTTAATTTTTTTTTTTAAAATTTCTTAAAAACCTAGAAATTTTTTAAAATATTTTTTCTATGTTTTTAAACCCTTAGATTGTTTTTTTTTTCTTGGAACCCCATTTTTTTGTGATCAAAGGGGGGGGGGAAGGAAAGTATAAGTCTAGGGGGAGGTAGATAAATTTTAATCTTTTTCTATCTTTTTGCACTTAAATTGCAAATTAAGTTAATTTACTTAACTTTATTTTATATCTATTTTAACCCTAGCTTAACTTAGGTTGATCACACCAAAAAGGGGAAAATTGTTGGAACCCCAAGGTTGTTTTGGTGTGGTCAACAAGTTAAGTTAGGTCCTGTGTGTATTTGACCTTGTGTCTAAGTGTGCAGGAGCTTAGGAACACAGGTAGTCGAGCGAAAGACGCAGCTAGCGAGAAGGACGGCAGTCCGAGGGACGAGGTGCTGCGAAAGAGTACACCGGCGGACAATAAGGAAGCGTGCGGCGATTCCGAGGGACGAAAGCCGGAGCGGAAGATTGCTCGGGGAGCAAGAGACGCAGCTAGCGAGAATGACGGCACGCGGTGCGTCCGAGGGACGAAGACTGCGGATGAGTACGCCGGCAGATGAGAAGGAAACACGCAGCGATTCCGAGGGACGAGAAGCCGGAGGGAAGCCCGCTCGAGAAGACCGAAAGTTGGGTTCGGGTGAGCCCTTTTCCGGATGGCAGAGATCACCCAAGCAAGCGGATTCGGAGTAGAAGACCCGGATCGAGCCGAACCAAACCGGAGCAGTGGTCTCCGGATGAAAAAGTCAACGTTGGTTGACTTTGGGGTCCGGGGCGCCCGGAACAGTCCGGGGCGCCCGGAGCAGCCCGGGGCGCCCGGAACCCTTCCAGGCGCCCGGACCAGTATTTTGACCAGATCGAGTCAAAACTCGATCTGAACGTTGGGGGATAAAATCTATCCCCCCCAGGGCGCCCGGAACCCTTCCAGGCGCCCCGACCAAGGCTATAAATATAGGCTTGGTCCACAAGCTTTGAATCAACTTAGAAATTTACATTCTAAACACTTGTGTGCTTCTGTTCTAGTTTAGCTTCTGTCTTTTGTGCTTTCACTGCTGTAAGAGGCTTCTCCGCCTGAAGGAGATATTTTAGTGCACGTTCATTCCTTGGATTAACAACCTCCTTGGTTGTAACCAAGTCAAATTGTGAGCCTCTTCTTTCTGCTTTTTATTTACTGTTAATTTACTTTATGCAAGTGTTCTGTTCAAAGTTCGAGATGGGTCTTTTCTGTTTATTTTTTTCAGGCTATTCAACCCCCCTTCTAGCCGGCCCAACGGTCCTATAATACGCCTCTTGATCACTATCCATTGAGGCGCCTGATTCTTCGGAATCAGAGGATGGTGGAGATAAAGACTTCTTCTTCTTACCCTTTCCCTTGTTTGCCACAAGGGCTACTCCTTTTGATCTATGAGTTTCTCCATCTAATCCTTCAACTCTTGTTTCGTAGAGCTCCATTGTTGAGAAGAGTTTATCTAGAGAGGATTTCTCTTGGTCCTTTGATATATAGTATGAATCTACAATGGAACTCCAAGTTGTGGTTCTTGGGAAAGCATTTAGGGCTTTCATCATTATGTCTCGATTTGAAAGTGTCTCACCTACACTTGTTAGTCCATTAATAATTTCCTTAATTCTAGAATGTAAAATTGATACCTTTTCTCCCTTCTCAAGCTTGATATTGTTGAGTTGAGTTCGAAGGAGGTCTCTTCTTGTCAATTTTGCTTCTGATGCCCCTTCATGAAGCTCCACTAGCTTTTCCCATAACTTCTTGGCGCTTGAGTAGGTTCCAACCCTTGTTACTTCTTGTTGGGGAAGAACATTTAGTAGATGATGGATTGCCTTGGAATTTGCTAGATGCTCTTCTTTTTACCTTTTAGTCCATCTTGTTATGTCGATTGTGTTGGATCGAGACCGCGCTAGAGGGGGGATGAATAGCGCTCGTGGCTATTTCGTTCGATTATCGGAAAATTATCGGAGTAATTAAAATGCAGCGGAATAAAATAAAGACAAAGACACAAAGGGATTTACTTCGTTCGGAGCCTAAAGCGACTCCTACTCGAAGGCCCGCGATCCTTGATCGCTTCCGGTGGGCAACAACTATAAGCTCGATAAGAATTACAAATTACAAATGTAACAGCAATTAGAATAACTTTGTACCGACAACTTAAAGAAGAGAAAAACGAAGCTCCGGGTCGTCGGAATGTTGCAGCAGCACTTCGGAATGACTTTGTTAGCAGCACGTTGAAGAAGGAAAGCTCAGAACTTGATTCTCTGAAGTGCTGGTCGAAACCCCCTTATAAAGGGTGTTCAAGGCGCCTCCATGCTGCTTGGTCTTCCGCGTGGATAACATCTGATCTGGTTGAACTTTATCCTCTCAAGGCGCCTTATAGCCCTCTCAAGGCGCCTTCCAAGGCACCTTCTGCCTGCTTCAAGGTGCCTCCAGTGGTGCTTCGCAGCGAGCTCAGCTTTTGCACCCGAGGCGCCTCCAAGCTCCATGGAGGCGCCTCGGACACTGTTCATCCGAGGCTTTAGGTTGCTCCTTTGCACCTGCAAGATACGTTAGTCCCAAACACTATCCTGCAACACAAAGTTAGCACAATAAACATGATAAATGAAGTATAGACAGTCTCCGGACTGTCCGAGTCTGACTTCGGGTTTCCAACCAGAAACCCTAGGTCGACCCGATAACTACTGTTCCCTCTACGGGGAACGCGTCCTCACCTACTCCACTCAGGAGATTTACCTGTTGCCAGTGCGATCCTCCAGATCGACTGGACTTTTGCTCAGCACTCGATGCTTCCGGACTTTCTGCTGGACATCCGCTTCCCCGATTAGTCCAGTCTTTCACCTGGTTCGCGACACCAGGACTTTCCACCTAGGGTTACCACCCCCTAGGACTTTTGCCTGAAGACATCGACCTACCAAGACTTTCCGCATAGGGTTACCACCCCCTATGACCTAGGGTTACCACCCCCTATGACCTAGGGTTACCACCCCCTAGGGTTTTACCCTTTGCCTAACCGCAGCTAGGATTTTCCTGAAATCCTCAAGTAGACTTGTTAGACTACAAAACATCTTAACTTTGAATTTTTTGCCATTATCAAAACACGAGTTCGATCGTCGGATGCTTCCCGCACCAACAATCTCCCCCTTTTTGATTATGGCAACTCAAATTCAAAGTTAAGTAAACAAACGAATAGATAGACATAAACGCATAGATAGACATTTTTAACACAGGCAACTCTGCTAAGTATAGATGTATAAAGTAACTAAAGCAAATTTGCCTTATATGCTCCCCCTTAACTTTTTGTTTACATTTTTGCTACTCTCCCCCTTTGCCATATATCAAAAATGGGCAATAATAGATATTTGATTGAGTTACAAGTTTTTACTAAGGTCAACAGGTTAGCTAAGTTCAACAGGGTTTGAAAGTTAATGTCAATTGGAACTTAGTTTCAATAATATTTTAAGTTTTTAGGACAAGGTTATTCATTCAAGTTCAGTTGATCCTTAAGTCCAAGCATAAGTCATGTTCACTAGATTGATTTACTAGGTATCAGAGCCCTAAAGATCAAAACATTCTTAACTAGAAAATTGAGTATCCTTTACCAACTGTCTAACCTTTAGTTACTTGCTCATTGTCTACAGGACAATAGCTTTCACTTGGTTAGTCAAGTTAAGTTATTTTGGTCCAGTTAGACTTGGCTAGAGCTGGAGGACTTAACTTGATTAATGTATATTACGTATTTAATGCCCAGACTCATATTGATGCACAGATATAAGCATTCTTGAGTCCAGGCTATACCCTATGCATCTCACGCCGTTCTATGTTTTCCAATCACAATCAAAGTAAACCTAGGTGTTTGTGAGATGCTCTGGCTTAAGTCTAGGGGAACATGATTTCTAGGGGGGAAGTCTAGGCTATTTCAATTTTTGAACAATCTAACAAAAATTGGAGTTTTGAAAACTATTTTTCCTAGAATTTAAAACACAGTAATAGAAATAATGGTAAGATATCTACTCTACCCAACACATTCCTATTTGCCTTCTAAGTCCACTGAACTCAAGTTCAGGTAAGGGTTTTGTAAAGATGTCAGCTAGGTTTGATTTGGACTCAACGTGGTTGAGTGCAATTTCACCTTTAGCTACATGGTCCCTTACAAAGTGATGTTTTACCTCTATGTGTTTAGTCCTAGAATGGTGAATAGGATTTTTGGTCAGATTAATATTGCTGATATTATCAATAAAGATTTTAATATTTTTATAGTCTAGTTGATAGTCTTTTAGTGTATGCATCATCCACAGTAGTTGAGATGCACATTCTCCTAGAGCTATGTATTCAGCTTCTGTGGTGGATAGAGCAACACAATGTTGCTTTCTGCTTGACCAACTTACTAGGCACTGACCTAGAATCTGGCAGCTACCACTTGTACTTTTTCTGTCTAGCTTGCACCCGGCATAGTCTGAATCAGAATAGCCGTAAAGGTCAAAGGTGCAAGTTCTTGGATACCAAAGTCCTACGTTTAGAGTTCCTTTAATATAGCGAAGTATTCTTTTAACGTATGATAGGTGTGATTCTTTTGCACAGAATTGGTATCTTGCGCACATACCTACTGCAAACAATATGTCGGGTCGACTTGCAGTTAGGTAAAGTAAGCTACCTATGGCACTCCTATAGTATTTTGGGTCAACTGATTTTCCTTCAGGGTCAGAGTCAATGTTTATGTTGGTCGCCATTGGGATATTTATAATTTTTGAATTTTCCATACAGAATTTTTTAATTAATTCTTTAGCATATTTAGTTTGATAAATATAGATTCCATCTTTAGTTTGTTTAATTTGTAAGCCTAAGAAGAAATTAAGTTCTCCAATCATGCTCATTTCAAATTCACTTTCCATTAATTTGACAAATTCTTTTAAGAATTTTGAATTAGTTGAGCCAAAGATTATGTCGTCAACATAGATTTGGGCTATAAAGATGTCTTTTTCTATAATTTTCATGAACAAAGTCGGATCGATTTGTCCTTGGTTAAATTCTTTGGATATTAAGTAATTAGATAATCTTTCATACCATGCTCTAAGGGCTTGTTTTAGTCCATATAGTGCCTTTTTTAATTTAAATACGTGATTAGGGTAGTCTATGTCTTCAAACCCTGGAGGTTGGCTTACGTAGACCTCTTCCTTGATAAAACCATTTAAAAAGGCTGACTTAACGTCCATTTGGTACAATTTGAATCCTTTATTTGCTGCATAGGCTAATAACATCCTAATGGACTCGAGTCTAGCTACTGGAGCATAGGTTTCATCATAGTCTAAGCCTTTGACTTGACTAACCCCTTTGGCTACTAACCTTGCTTTGTTTCTTATTATATCACCGTGATCATCCAACTTGTTCCTAAAAACCCATTTGGTGTCTATTATTGATTTATCTATGGGTTTAGGTACAAGGTCCCAGACTTGGTTTCTCTCAAATTGTGCTAATTCTTCTTGCATTGCAATGATCCAGTCAGGGTCGGGCAGAGCTTCATCTATAGTTTTAGGTTCAATTTTGGAAATTAGGGCAATCTGACTAAGGTTTCTATGGGATGATCTAGTTCTGACTCCTAGGTTTGGGTCACCCAGAATTTGGTTAGGTGGGTGAGAAGTACTTACTCTAGTTGGTCTTGGTACCAATTGTAGGATCGAAAGAATTTAGATATCTCCACAATTGCATGATATTGTCCACTTTGAGCCTAAGCCCTCATGGTTTTGCTCTTGGGCTCTCCCCAAAAGGCCTCATTAAGATTAGGTTGGATTTCATCATCTTCTATAGCTCTTGGATGAATGTCGACATTGTCAGTTATATTAGGTAAATTGTTTTCTTCATCGAATATTACATTAGTTGTTTCTTCAACTTTCAAGGTGTTTTGATTATATACTCTAAAGGCTCTACTGGTTGAGGAGTATCCTAAAAATATTCCTTGGTTAGACTTGGGTGTAAATTTTCCTAAGTAATCTTTAGTATTTAAAATGTGGACTTTACAACCAAATACTTTTAAATAGTTTAGGTCAGGAATTTTGTGATAGTAGAGTTCATACGGTGTTTTATTGTGAGATTTGTTTATTAGAATTCTGTTTTGAATATAATTTGCCATATTTATTGCTTCAGCCCAAAATTGATGACTTAACTCATATTCGTTTAACATTGTCCTAGCGGCTTCTTGTAGTGTTCTATTTTTACGTTCTACTAGTCCATTTTGTTGGGGTGTTCTAGGACATGAAAATTCATGTTGGTATCCATTTATTTTACAAAATTGGGTGAACCTATGATTCTCAAATTCTCCCCCGTGATCACTTCTTATTCTTTTAATTTTAGTATCTTTTTCATTTTCCGTTAATTTGCAAAAGTTACTAAATATTTCATAGGTTTCATCTTTTGTTTTTAGGAATTTTACCCATGTGTACCTAGAGTAGTCATCAATTATTACTAAGCAATATTGATTCTTGCTTAGTGACTTGGCTCCATATGAGTCAAATAAATCAATATGAAGAAGCTCGAGTATGGTGTTGGTTCTTTCTAGGTTGGTTGATTTGTGGATTGACTTGGTTTGTTTTCCTTTTTGACATGCATCGCAAATTGAGTGTTCAATGAATTTTAATTTGGGCAAACCTCTAACTAGACCATTGTGACTCATTTTTGAAATGAGTCTGGTGTGAGTGTGACCCAGCCTTCTGTGCCACAGTTGAGTTTCCTCTTGTTGTGTCAATAGACACTTTATTGAGGATAATGACAAGTCTATTGTGTAGATGTTATTCTTCCTAAGTCCCTTAAGCCTAATTTTAGGGTTTTCGATGTTTTTAACTAGACATCCAGATTTGTCAAAATTGACTAGATATCCGCTGTCACATAATTGACTTATACTTAGTAAATTAAAGTTAAAATTTTCAACCAATAAGACATTTCGAATAATGAAATCGGAACTAAGTTCAATAGTACCTTTTCCGATTACTTTAAGTTTACCGTCGTTGCCGAATGCAACTGATCCTAACTTCTTGTACTTGAGTTTAGTAAACTTCAACATATCTCCAATCATATGTCTAGAGCATCCACTATCCAACATCCATTGTTCCAATTCCTACACATGAAGTAGTTTGAATTGGTTCTTAATGGATTTAAAGATAGCTTAATTGAAGTAGACTCCTTAGATTTTCTAAGTAATTCAGCAATTTGGATCAGGATAGAGATAATTTTAAAGTTTTAAAATTTAAGTTTTTAAAATAATTTTGAAATTTAAGTTTTTCAAATAATTTTGAAATTTAAGTTTTTCAAATAATTTTAAAATTTAAGTTTTTCAAATAATTTTGAAATTTAAGTTTTTTTTATTTTGAAATTTAAGTTTTTCAAATAATTTTGAAATTTAAGTTTTTTAAAACAATTTTGAAATTTAAGTTTTTTAAAATAATTTTGAAATTTAAGTTTTTTTTAAAAAAATAAAATTGAAATAATTATCAGTTTGATTTTAATTACTTAGTCATCTCACCCGATCTAACTTTTCAATCAGGGAATCCTATAATTTTTGTGAGATGAATTATGGTTAAATTTTAGGGTATGATTTAACTTTTGTGTTAGATTCAGGTTTAGCTTTGGGTTCAACAAGTAGGCATTCTTTGGATAAACTTCTGGGCTATGGTGAGTCACAAGGAGCTCATTAAAGTAACCATGCCTTCGAGGTTTTCCAAATAGTCGTACCCATTGAACTTAATACTAATCCTTGGTGTAACTAGTTAGGATCCATTTAAGGGTAGCTTCGGTCAGTTCCGCTTGGCCAAATGCACCAGGTCGAAGCCATATCTTCCTAGACATGCGATGCCCAAGTTTCCCTAACATACTATCATCCAAAAACTTCACCAGTACTGTGGTTCAAGTTAAACTTATCCCGTTTTAATCTAACCTTAGTTACCCTGCCGGGTAATTTATTCTTGTTTTACCCATTTCGGGTAAATTAGGTTCAGTTACCCTATCGGATAGTTCAGTTGGAGGTGTCAGCTAGTTTGGAACCTCCATCTATTTTTTAATTTAATTTTGAATTTTAATTTAATTTTGAATTTTTAATTTAATTTGAATTTAATTTTTAATTTTTAATTTAATTTTTAATTTTTAATTTAATTTTGAATTTTGAATTTTGAATTTAATTTTGAATTTTAAATTTTTAAGATCATTTTTCTTTTAGATCTTCCTGGATCACAACCTCGATATGGTCTATCGAGGTGGTGTATTTGATCCTTTGGAACCCAGTATTCGCCAATTCCAACTTGATTGATCAATTTGGACTTGGGGACCCATGCTTGGACTGTTTTACTACTCTGTTTGTTTATTAGGGATAAATAAGATTTATATTTCTTTTTACTTTTGTATCCCAGCCCAGTTTTGTTGTAGACGGCTCTTTGTGTTCCAAGAATTAGGTCCAAATTCTTGGATCCCAGAGAAAACCGTTCTAAAGTATTTTTTAAATCTTTTACCTAATTTCTCAAACTAGAGTTTTCTTCCTCAAGTTTTTGAACTTGAGTAGAATTTCCAGTTTGAGCTTGACTAGGTAAAGAATTAGTGTTTGTTACTTCTTTAAGGACGGCTACTTCCTTTAGAAGTGATTTAATCCTAAGGTTTGATTTAGCTAGTTTGCGAAGTAAGTAATTAACTAAATTATTAAGCCTTGGAATGCTTACAGTGGAATCTGGCCCTTCTGAAACGGATGCGGATCCATGGCTTTGCTCGGACTCGGCTTCTGACTCGCTCTCGATGATCTGGTCCCGGGCCATCAGTGCGAGTAGACTTGTTTGATCAACTTCATCGTCGTCGTCCTCTGAAGAAGATTCATCCCAGGTTGCTTTCAGGGCCTTCTTTCTTCTTAGCTTTTTGGCCTCCTTTTGATTGGGACAGTTGGCTTTGATATGCCCCTTCTGGTTGCATCCGTAACAAGTGACTTCGAACTTTACCTTTGAGTTCGGTTGGGCCTCCCTGGACTGAACTGCCTTCTTCAGATCTTTCTTGTTGAAGCCCTTCTTCTTCTTGTAGAGCTTCTTCACAAGGTTTACAAGTTCGCTGGTTAGTTCATCCTCTGACTCTTCTGAGTCGGATTCGTCTTCTGATTCTGTTTCAATTTTTTGCCGTACTCTAGATTCCCGTGTTCGACTCGTACCTGCAACCAAGGCAATACCTTTCTCGGATGGCTGTGCATTAGTTTGTTCATGAAGTTCAAATTCAGAAAATAATTCGTCTAATTTTAAAGAAGATAAGTCTTTGGAGACCTTGTAGGCATCTACCATTGATGCCCACAATGTACTCCTTGGAAACGAGTTAAGAGCATACCTTATTATGTCTCTGTTTTCTACCTTCTGCCCGATTCCATGAAGGGAATTCAGAATATCTTGAATTCGAGCGTGTAACGAGCTTGCCGTCTCACCTTCCTGCATTTTTAAATTGTATAGTTTATTCAATAACAAATCACGCTTACTTACCTTGGTTTCCGAGGTGCCCTCGTGAAGTTCGATGAGTTTCTCCCAAAGCTCCTTCGCGGAGGAGAATGGACCGACTCTGTTGAGCTCTTCTTTGGTAAGCCCGCACTGGATGGTGCAGGTAGCTTTGGCGTCGGCTTCCACCTTTTTGATGAAGGCTGGCTCCCAGTTCTCACAGGATATAGGCTTACCGTCCGTATCAGTTGGTAGTTGCAGTCCTGTCTTGACGATCATCCAGGTGTCGAACTGGATCTTCAGATATATCTCCATTCGCCCCTTCCAATATCCGAAGTCCTCTCCAGAAAATAGTGGGGGACGAACAGTGCTATATCCTTCTTGTTGAGTAATTTTAGACCTAAATAAACAAAAACAAACAAATCTATTCCAAGACTGTGTCTTGGATTAGTAGTGCTGGAGGAAGAAAAAAAATGACAAGCTCAAGTGGTATTGACCAAATTAGAGCAAAAAATCGATTCGAAAAAAAAATTAGAATATAGTTAAGAGGCTAGATTCTAATCGAAAAAATGAAAATACCACGAAAAAATTGCTTTGAACAGTGGTTGCACTGATTCAAAACGACCCCGCTCTGATACCAATTGTTGGATCGAGACCGCGCTAGAGGGGGGGTGAATAGCACTCGTGGCTATTTCGTTCGATTATCGGAGTAATTAAAATGCAGCAGAATAAAATAAAGACAAAGACACAAAGGGATTTACTTCGTTCGGAGCCTAAGGCGACTCCTACTCGAAGGCCCGCAATCCTTGATCGCTTTCGGTGGGCAACAACTATAAGCTCGATAAGAATTACAAATTACAAATGTAACAGCAATTAGAATAACTTTGTACCGACAACTTAAAGAAGAGAAAAACGAAGCTCCGGGTCGTCGGAATGTTGCAGCAGCACTTCGGAATGACTTTGTTAGCAGCACGTTGAAGAAGGAAAGCTCAGAACTTGATTCTCTGAAGTGCTGGTCGAAACCCCCTTATAAAGGGTGTTCAAGGCGCCTTGAAGGCTGTTCAAGGCGCCTCCATGCTGCTTGGTCTTCCGCGTGGATAACATCTGATCTGGTTGAACTTCATCCTCTCAAGGCACCTTATAGCCCTCTCAAGGCGCCTTCCAAGGCGCCTTCTGCCTGCTTCAAGGTGCCTCCAGTGGTGCTTCGCAACGAGCTCAGCTTTTGCACCCGAGGCGCCTCCAAGCTCCATGGAGGCGCCTCGGACACTGTTCATCCGAGGCTTTAGGTTGCTCCTTTGCACCTGCAAGATACGTTAGTCCCAAACACTATCCTGCAACACAAAGTTAGCACAATAAACATGATAAATGAAGTATAGACAGTCTCCGGACTGTCCGAGTCTGACTTCGGGTTTCCAACCAGAAACCCTAGGTCGACCCGATAACTACTGTTCCCTCTACGGGGAACGCGTCCTCACCTACTCCACTCAGGAGATTTACCTGTTGCCAGTGCGATCCTCCAGATCGACTGGACTTTTGCTCAGCACTCGATGCTTCCGGACTTTCTGCTGGACATCCGCTTCCCCGGCTAGTCCAGTCTTTCACCTGGTTTGCGACACCAGGACTTTCCACCTAGGGTTACCACCCCCTAGGACTTTTGCCTGAAGACATCGACCTACCAAGACTTTCCGCATAGGGTTACCACCCCCTATGACCTAGGGTTACCATCCCCTAGGGTTTTACCCTTTGCCTAACCGCAGCTAGGACTTTCCTAAAATCCTCAAGTAGACTTGTTAGACTACAAAACATCTTAACTTTGAATTTTTTGTCATTATCAAAACACGAGTTCGATCGTCGGATGCTTCCCGCACCAACAGATTGTCTCATTGTGTTCATCCTTGGGCTCTTCAAAACCGCTTCTCATGATTAGCATAATGTCAAAATCGGTATTGAAAAATATCTCCATTCTCTTCTTCCACCAAGAGATGTCGCCTTCGAATTTGGGTGGATGAATGTTTGTGCCGACCATTTTGATGAATGCTCTTCTCGGCGATTAATCCGTTGAAGGGCAACCTTGCTCTGATACCAATTGTGGGATGATCGGTGGCCGGCTTTAAGGGGGGTTGGATAGCTAGGCCACCCCTAAATTGATTTCTTCTCTACAAAAGGTTAGTGCGTAGCTGAAATACAAAAACTAAGACAATGAAAAATCAAACAAGAATACAAACGCTAACACGCTCGATGTAACGTGGTTTGGAGATTGCTTGCTCCTACTCCACGACGTGTCCTTGAGGTGGACGAGCCTTTGATCCTTCGGTGGATCAGTCCCCGGCAATCTCCGGCTAGAGCGTCTCCTTCTCGGTGGAGCAAACCTCTCACAAGAATCTCTTCCTCTTTACAAGATGAAACTTAAGATTGGAGGAAGAGAAGATTTGGAAGCTTTTGGGCAAGACTAAGAGAATTTACAATCAGCACCAGTAACCTTCTCTAATGTCCCAAGCTTCCTATAAATAAGAGGAGAGAGTTGATCAAAATATCAACTCAAACCCTGATAACCATGATTTTACTGCATTATTTTGATTCATTTATGCATGGTTTTGAGGTTGATTTTATAGGTAAATCATGGTTACATCACATTTTGTGCATAGTATGTATTTTTGGACATAATTGTAAATTATCTTATTTTTGGTATTATTTGATGCTAATATTTGATTCTTATTTTGTAGGCATCAAAGGATCTTATATTTGGATCTATTTGGACCGAAATTGGGCTCGAATCGGAGTTCAAACAAGAAGATCAAGCTTTGGAGCATTTTGGGTCGTTCATCAAGAATAGGACAGATCTAGACCATCTGTTGAAGATCTGGCCGATCCAACTTAATGGGGAGTAGATCTGAGCCATTTATGAAGATTCAGAAGTTTTGATCCAGATCTGAGTTCATCCAGCCATTGACCCAGCCGGATTAATCTGGACCGTTCATTGAAGACTGGGCGGATCTGGACCATCCAGTGATGATCTGATTGATCCGACCTACAAGAGAGTAGATCCAGACCCTAGATTAACATCAGTACCTTCAGATCGCATTTTGGATGACTCTTCACCATTGATTTAGCTCCAAATTAATCTCAGCCGTCGATTCAAATCTGAGATCTGTTTAAATGAGAAGCTACAGTGTTTTTCTGCTTCGTCGACTCCTCCGCGCACAGCGCCGCGCCCCGCGAGTTTTCCAGTGGATTCCGACCACCATCCTCTTCCAGATCCACTTCTCAGTGAGTCTCATTTGCGTTGGAGCTTCCATCCGTTGGCTTCCAAGTCTTGATCAACTGCACGCACCGACGAACATCTCTCCGGAGCTCAGATCCGTCCGTGAGTTTCCTCTGCTTCAGCCATCATCGGAGGAATTCCTTGGTGACAGTGGCTCGCTCTCTATCGGAGAGCATCGATTCAGAGACTTCAGATCTGCAGAATTTCGAGCTTGGCAGATTCATTCTTCACCAGCTTTTCCGGGAAGATTTTCTTCGGTGCTGGAGAATTCTGAACTGAGTTAAGTGTTTGAGAGCTTCTTCATTCATGTTCCTTGTGTGACGGCAAGGAAAGACTCATTAGAAGAGTAGATTTGGGTAGAGATGGTTTAGATTCAAATTCTACAATTTATTATTTCTGCATTTTGTTTCTTTCATGTTCTGATTTTGTTGATTTACTGTTTAGCAAACCCCAGTTCTATTCTAACTTGTTTAACATTCCTATCCTGATTTCTAATTTGATTTGAATTTTACTAGGAATTCTTTGTTAGGTTTCAATAAGTTAGAGGTAGTTTCAATTAATGAATTTCGGAAACTCTTATTTGATTCATTGGATTTTGTTGTGGTTGTTAACATGTTGAAATTGTGAATACTTAACTTGAGATGTTGATTATGCTTCTCTGTTCAAGGTAATGCAAGAAAGCATTTGAATTAAATGGTTGTATCTAGTGAGAATGAGGTTTGGATGATACTTTGGCTTTACAAGGCTGTTTGAAATATTAAGTATACTTGTTACTTGTTAATTTTGTTCTCTGAATTGGAATTGTGATGGTTGCAGTGAAACTTTAATAATAAATTCTTACTTGAGATTTCGATTGTTACTTGAATAATATGTTAATGATCAAATGTGAGATTGGATGGTTTACTAGTTGAAGAATTTGAGTCATTGATGATAGATTGGTGCTAATTTGATGAAATGAAGATGATGATGTTTTGAGGAAGTCAACTGGTGTTAGCCATTTTCATGTCACTTGGCACATCAAATTAATTAAGATTGAAACTCATTAAAATTAAAACAAGCGTTGTAGCAACGAGTCCCAAGTCGTATTTTTTCCAAGGTTAACTAGTAAATGTGTGTGAATTCTAGAATTGATTCAAATCAAATTGTTTTATCCACAAGATAGGTTCAGCCATCTCTAGAATAGAATTTAAACAAGGTTGATTTCCTCAAAACATCATCATCTTCATTTCATCAAATTAGCACCAATCTATCATCAATGACTCAAATTCTTCAACAGTAAACCATCCAATCTCACATTTGATCATTAACATATTATTCAAGTAACAATCGAAATCTCAAGTAAGAATTTATCATTAAAGTTTCACTGCAACCATCACAATTCCAATTCAGAGAACAAAATTAACAAGTAACAAGTATACTTAAGATTTCAAACAGCCTTGTAAAGCCAAAGTATCATCCAAACCTCATTCTCACTAGATACAACCATTTAATTCAAATGCTTTCTTGCATTACCTTGAACAGAGAAGCATAATCAACATCTCAAGTTAAGTATTCACAATTTCAACATGTTAACAACCACAACAAAATCCAATGAATCAAATAAGAGTTTCCGAAATTCATTAATTGAAACTACCTCTAACTTATTGAAACCTAACAAAGAATTCCAAGTAAAATTCAAATCAAATTAGAAATCAGGATAGGAATGTTAAACAAGTTAGAATAGAACTGGGGTTTGCTAAACAGTAAATCAACAAAATCAGAACATGAAAGAAACAAAATGCAGAAATAATAAATTGCAGAATTTGAATCTAAACCATCTCTACCCAAATCTACTCTTCTAATGAGTCTTTCCTTGCCGTCACACAAGGAACATGAATGAAGAAGCTCTCAAACACTTAACTCAGTTCAGAATTCTCCAGCACCGAAAAAAATCTTCCCGGAAAAGCTGGTGAAGAATGAATCTGCCAAGCTCGAAATTCTGCAGATCTGAAGTATGAAGTCTCTGAATCGATGCTCTCCGATGGAGAGCGAGCCACTATCACCAAGGAATTCCTCCGATGATGGCTGAAGCAGAGGAAACTCACGGACAGATCTGAGCTCCGGAGAGATGTTCGCCGGTGCGTGCAGTTGATCAAGACTTGGAAGCCAACGGATGGAAGCTCCAACGCAAATGAGACTCACTGAGAAGTGGATCTGGAAGAGGATGGTGGTCGGAATCCACTGGAAAACTCGCGGGACACGGCGCTGTGCGCGGAGGAGTCGACGAAGCAGAAAAACACTATAGCTTCTCATTTAAACAGATCTCAGATTTGAACCGACGGCTGAGATTAATTTGGAGCTAAATCAACGGTGAAGAGTCATCCAAAATGCGATCTGAAGGTACTGATGTTAATCTAGGGTCTGGATCTACTCTCTTGTAGGTCGGATCAATCAGATCATCACTGGATGGTCCAGATCCGCCCAGTCTTCAATGAACGGTCCAGATTAATCCGGCTGGGTCAATGGCTGGATGAACTCAGATCTGGATCAAAACTTCTGGATCTTCATAAATGGCTCAGATCTACTCCCCATTAAGTTGGATCGGCCAGATCTTCAACAGATGGTCCAGATCTGTCCTATTCTTGATGAACGGCCCAAAATACTCCAAAGCTTGATCTTCTTGTTTGAACTCCGATTCGAGCCCAATTTCGGTCCAAATAGATCCAAATATAAGATTCTTTGATGCCTACAAAATAAGAATCAAATATTAGCATCAAATAATACCAAAAATAAGATAATTTGTAATTATGTCCAAAAATACATACTATGCACAAAATGTGATGTAACCATGATTTACCTATAAAATCAACCTCAAAACCATGCATAAATGAATCAAAATAATGCAGTAAAATCATGGTTATCAAATCCCTCACACTTAGCCTTGAACGTCCCGTGAAAGTAAAGAAAACTAAAAATCATCTCCATAAAAATTTTCCTAGCAATACCTAAAAGTTAGTAAAAAGAATTTAACTAAGATCATCTTAAAGATCACAAACAATCATGAATACAATCCAAACAATAATCAGTAGGTATGGTGGTTTCAATCCAATTGAAGAATTAAGCAAGTTGCAATCTCACAAGATATTTACCTATTCTATCTCTCACACTCAAACATGTGTATAAGTGGAGCTCACTCAATGCAACTCACAACATTTCACTACCATAAGCTTGCTTATTTTCTAATTCTCCACCACTATAAAACATAGCATACATGAATCAAAAGGATTTTATCAACAAGAATTAAAATGCAAGCAAGAAGAACAATTAAAGTAGATGAAATGACAAAAGAAAAGAATTCAATGAAGAGAGTAAGAAGATAAGAGTATTGGAGGAATATACTTGATGAGTTGACCATTTTGATGTGAAAAGAGATGAATACCATATGTTTTAACCAATTCAAAGTATCAAGCTAACCTCCCCTTCAATTTGATGGCAAACAAAGAATCTTGATACTCTATCTTCCATTTGATACTCTCTTGAATGTGCCAATTTTCTAAATTTTTCTGTTTTTCACTGTTTTTTCCACTTAATTTCCAGCATTTGGAAGCTCAAAAATAATCTCAAATCAAGAAGAATAATTCCCTCCCCCACACTTGAAGTATTGGCCGTCTCGGGCAATAAAAAAAAAACACAACGTATATCCAATGTCTTGATATTCCTCTAGCCACTCTTTTTCCATTTCCCTGCAGAATTTATTTTCTATTCTGTGTCTGTTTCTGTAAATGGCAGAGACAATAAGGATGTGCATCTCTAATGCATTGGAAAATGTCAGCATCAATCAATAACAAATAGCAGCTTTAAAAATTCAAATTCAAGCATTCACTTTGTTTATATCACCTCTGAAATCATAGCACATTAATTATTGAATCAAGATGGCTTTAATATCCTTCATTTCAGATTCATATTAGCAAGAAGGCTTGGCTCTAATTAGCAAATCACCATTTGGCACAAAACTGATATGCATTTAAACCGAAATTCATTTTCAATTGAGGTACACTTAAAGCAATGCATTTTTGAAATCTGAAATCCAATGCTAACTGAGCTTCAGTTTCAGAAGTGGTAAATCCAAAAGAACGTGCCTTAAACCTTGAAGAATTAAGCTTAGTAAAGGATTAAATTCAGCACTAGAATGAATGGAGCATCAATTCAAAACATACTAATCAGAAATGAATCATCAGAAACAAGCCTGGTTTCTGAATTTTTTTGTTGCTGTCAATAGATTGAAGTAAATCAAGGATTTGATACTTGAGCAGGAATTACAAAGACTAAGCTCCACAATAATGAACAACAGATCAGCATCTTGGCCTATGTATCACTTTTTTTTTTCCTTTCTTTCTCTGTTCTGCATTTCCAATTCCAGCATCTCTTCCAAATTTGGCACAAAACTGCCTCACTAACTTTCTAATTTTTCAGCACTTCCTTGATTGAAACACCATTTGTTTCTGAGGGTAACAAAGTTCTAATTGAGTTTCTCAATGAATTAAGAGCCACTTCAAAAAGTTTGGTACAAGAGATGAGTTACTCTTCTCTGTTTTTTTACAGTTGTTGCAGATTCTTGCTCTCTGTTTCTGTCATTAACAGATTCAATAAAGATGTGTCCACTGATACTTTTTCTCTTCTGTAGCATAAGTCTGAAACTCCACTTCGAAATTTACAACAAGAAAGACAATTGCTTCCAAAAGAACAAAAGTAATCACATTACTTATCTGTAATCTGCATGAATCAACATGTACTACAATTCACTAGCACAGTTCAGTAAATATAGCTCCACAATAATGAACTTGAAGTGCTTTGATTAGTTAAGCAAAAGCAAATGACAATAAGATTTCAAATGCTTCACATAAAAATACATACAAAGTTCATTAGCCCTGCAGTGCACTTAACAATTTTGAAGCAAACATATCTGATAAAGCTGCACTCACAGGACAAGAAAAAGTAATCCAATAGAATTCAGAAATTAGAACATTCCCTAGCCATAACAATGTATTCCAGCAGCCACACCAGGTTCAACACAAATCATTGGATCCAGTCAAACATTTTCAACATCATATTCATCAAGACTGAATTCTGATTTCCGGAATTCAACTTCTTCCCAAATTCTGGTTCTGCTGATTGTACACTTCTGCATTTAAATCTTTGTGCTCTGATTTCTTCATACAAATCTTTGCACGTGATTTCAAAAACTAATTACACAACTAGCAAATGTAATGTAGTTGGCTAAATCAGAATTTTCAACAATCTGTAGATCCTGTCAGCTTAAGAAACTGATATAATTTTAAGATTTAAAGCAATGACAAACTCTTCACAAATGCAACAAATCAGTACCAAAGTCACAAAATTCCAGCTCCTTAAACCTCACTGCTTTGAGAATCAATTGCTGCCATTTTCTTCCACTTTACCTAGCAAATGATGCAATGCTTAAGTGTTTTGAGTTCCTATCCTTCTGGATCCAGACCATTTGATTCAAATCTCCAACTTCCATATTACTGCAGCCTTTCAATTCCTACTTCATCACTCTCGAAATTCTTATTCTTCTAGAAATCCAAGCAATGAGAACACATTTTTCCATTTGTTTATGGCTCTACTGCACCTTTAAATTGCTCTACACTGAATTTGAATTAAGCAGTGCTTAATTGATATAACATTGATACTCTGCTGGATCCTGCTCACTACATTTTGATTCATTCAGATTTCTTAAATTGTTCTGTTTCATTGTCCAATATTAGAAATGATGGTTGTGTTTCATTGTCCAATACTAGATTTCTCTTAAAATTTGTTGCAACTTAGGATTAAATCCTTCTATTCCAATATCTTTGCAAAAACTCTACACAACACAATGCTCCAAAACTTAACAGCCAATAGGCTGATTTCTGCACAATGCAGAAATCTGTTTCTGATCTTGCCATTACTCACTCCAAGCTTCAATAATTAATTCCCATAGATCACCATTTGCCATTGGGCATACAACTCATTTGCTTAAGTTTCTCAATGATTTGAGAATTTAATGCAGAAATTGGCACACAATTGGCACAATTCAAAAAAACTGAAATCAAAACTCAAATAACTGAATTCCATGCTCTAGCAATGTGCAGCTCAACACCAGCAGTTTTCCATATCTGTTTCAGTTTTTAAGGCAGCATACTTTCCAAATTTCTTGTAAAACCGAGTAGTTTAAGAAAGTCAATCTATTGGAGTTGCATATCTCGATTCAAAGTGAGCTCGGAAAGGAAGGAAAACTTCATCTTATTTCAGCTTCATAACAACAATCACAAGGTTAAATTGAGACTCATTTCCTGCCCTTTCTCTATTTCTGCTTAATCAACTTCAACACGTATTTATATTATCGTCTTCCCAGTAACAATTTCAGAAAAACAGCAAAAACATAGCACTGCTTGACAAACAGCAAAACCACTTCTAGAATCACAGCATATAAATCTAAGAATTCAAATTTAGCAACACAATTCAGCTCATACTCGAAAACTTTCCAAGTTGGTACTTCTACAAAAGTTTGGCAAAGCAATCATATTCTAAGAAGTAGTACATAATTATAGTATTTCACAGTTTCAGAAATCCCTAAAAGCACTGCTGTCAACAACATTTCAGCTTCAAGAATTTGGCTCTAAAGTTGTCACAAGAGCTTCACTTAATTTCCCATTGGTTTCAACACTGATGACAAGGGTTTGATACAAACTTGATACATCTCTAAAGCCGAATTTTGTTTCCAGCTGCTGCCCTTCTGCTTTGTGAATATAACTTCCATCAATAGCTCTAAAAATCTGCTTCTTCATTGCCTTAGCACCTGTTTCTCACTCAGCTGAAATGTTCCATCTTTGCAGCTATTCAAATGAATCTTGGTAAAAGCTGATGAGGCCTACATTCCATCAACACTTCATCTAAGCTTCTTCCTTACTTGACCTCATTTCTGAATTCTTGATACTCCCCACATAAGCAACCTTTCCCCCTCACTCAAACCTTTACCCATCTCTTGGTCAAATTAATTCATCAAGCAACTAATCCAAAACTCTAAACGAAATAGAACAAGCAAAGATGATTGAGAGTTTGAATGCTAGATTAAATGAAAATGTTTAAAGAAAATTGTAGGGAAAGAAATGGGAAATTAGGATGGCACAAGAATGACAAACCCTTTCATCTCCATGCATACATATGCTATTGTGACATTGAAAAGAAACTAAGCAAGTTCTAGAGTTTAATTTTCTATGAGTGCATGTCACAAAAAGATAAAATAGTGTTTAGGCTTAAAGTGGACCTCACTGGGTATTTTTATTGTAATCAAGCTCAATTGATCACATTGGAATCCACCACCAAATTAACTAATATCATGCAAGAAAAGCATCCAATCATGCCACATGACCTAAAATTGTTGATCAAATTTAAGAAGCTTTTACCATCTTAAAGATATTACTTAGAAAATTCCCATGGAGACTTTTATTCAAAATGAAAATGCTATGTAGTAACAAAATGCAAATTATGAAAGCAAAGTGTGAAAGTAAAATGCAAAATGCAAAATGCAAAGTATGTAACTAAAGAAATGTATAAAAGAGTTTATTAACAAAGCATGAATTAAAATGCAAGATAAAGCAAAATTAGAACCAACTCCCCTTTAATTCCGGCGGTCGAAGAAGATTTAGTAACAAAATCCACACCGAGAATGGAGTACTTTTAGTTGCAATCAATTTCTTTTTATTCTTCATTTTTCCTTTCAAAGCTTTTTCTGGAGGACGGAGGCGATTCAGTTCAAGCATCCACTCCGGAAGCTTGTATTCTCCTACAACATCAATAAAAAGAAACCCCTCCCACACGCATGTGGGGTAAAAAGATAGGAGAATATTAGTGTGGATAGGAAATATGTCAAGAAATGAATCACAACTAATAAAATCAACAAATGGTACCTCTATTGAATTTTCTGAAAAATCACAAGAAAGACTCACCTTGTCAAGTTGATAGGTACCTGGAGTGGTGATTGTTACCTCCTTTTCATCAATAAATGGCTCAAGCTCTGGTTCTGATGAATGTTCATCCTCATGTAGTGATTCTTGGGTGCTTGGCTCCATAGCACAAGTCCCTACACTTACATCTTCAATTCTTGGTGGTTCTTGAGGTAATGCTTCCAGTAGGCATTCCCCTACACTTAAATCATCTTCAAAAACATGTTCAGAACCTGAATCACTAACAACATCATCAACAACAATATCAGTAGGATCAGAAATTTGCATAATGACATAATCATCACAAAAAATATTAGAAAAATCATGTGAATTAATGGAAGTAGGGTCAGGCCTGACAGAATCGCTACTTTCCATCTCTTCACTGGCACGTTGTATTTGTAACTGATGAATGGATGATGCAATTTGATCTATCTGACTCTGTATGTTCTGAATCCTTGAAAATTGTTGCTCTTGATGTTCACTCATTTGTTGCATAATCTCCTTGAGTTTCCATGTTGACTCATCCATTCGAGGTTCGTTTTGTTGAAAAGAATATGGTTCAAATGATGTTGAAACTTCTTGAAATCCATATGAAATCTGGAAAGCTGGATATGACTCAATGAATGGTCCTTGTGCACTTTCATACCTGAAACATGAATTATCTACCCAATTAGCATTAAAACCATTTGAAAATGACTCATACCTATTTTGTTGATCCAAATTTGGGTAAATTTGATTCTCAGGCTGAAAACACTGATAACTCTCCATTCCACCTCCAAAATTCTGAAAATATGGATCCATGCTAAAGAAATCTCCTGTTCTCCACTACAACACTAGAAATCAATATTAGAAGACTCAAAAGCATAAAGTTTCAAACACATAAAAATATGAACAGTAAAAGCACTTAAAAATTCAAGAATTAACCAACATGAAAATACAAATAGAATAAGCAATCAAATCAATCAACATGCTAACAAAATAAAATCAATCAAATCCAAAATAAACACACATTGCTAGTTATTTCCCCGGCAACGGCGCCAAAATTTGGTGTTAGCCATTTTCATGTCACTTGGCACATCAAATTAATTAAGATTGAAACTCATTAAAATTAAAACAAGCGTTGTAGCAACGAGTCCCAAGTCGTATTTTTTCCAAGGTTAACTAGTAAATGTGTGTGAATTCTAGAATTGATTCAAATCAAATTGTTACGTCAACAAATTCAACTTAGCACTTCCATTTAACTCACAATTCAAATTAATTTATCTAATTAAATCAAGAACAGAGACAAGAGAGGATAAGCTCATCTAACATGATTCTCTTCAATTTCATCTAGTAACAACAATTAAATTCGAACGTGAATGCTTCATTTAATCAAATGTATCCATTACTTCTCTTCAACTCTTCATCTCAATGACCAATAAACTCAAAAGCTCAGACTCTCTCATAAGAACTGAATCAACATCTAATTCAAGATCACAATTCAATTTATCAATTAAATTCAAAATTCATTCACAACATCATTGGACAGAGGTAAACAATCCATTCATCAAGTAAAGTGTTCCATAATTAAATTCAATCTCAGCACAAAGATCAAAGGTTGAGATAAAATGATTTTGATGTAGAAATGGTCTTAATTCAACTAAGAATGTAAATGTGTATACTGAAAACAGATTTCAACCAATTCAGTAACTGAAACAAAAGATTGGTTTCGGGAATTCAAAGGAATAAGATGATTAAGCTAAGAAATCAAAACTAAATTGCAGATCTACGGAATCAGATCATCAGATCTGAGCGAGTTCAAGAACGAATCTAAGACAAAGATAATAAAAACTAAACCTAAGCATTCCACAAACCAAACCCCGAACTCAACTTCTCCAATCTGCTGTGAAACAACAGAAATGCTCTCGGAACCCCTTAAGCATTCAACAACCAAATCCCGAGCTTCCAACTATTACCAGAGAATGATCACAGCTACAGGAAACCTCCCTCTAAGCTCACATCCAGCTGGTAATCTCACAATGCGAAGAAACAGAGCAGAATTCTGTGAGTTTGCAAACCGGATCTATCGGCCAAATCGACCCAGGTTTGCTGCGGTATGGGAATTGGAATAGGATCAGAAGCATCTGAGAAACCTCTCTTCAAGCTCTGGTGGAAGCGAATAACGCCGATATGGAAACCTCTATCGATCGGGTATGCGGCGATGAAGAACCCAAATCACAATCGGGAAACCTCCCTCAAGCTCTCTGATCACCGGAAGATGAGCGCCGGCAGCTGGAAGTCGTCGTCGGTGAAGAAGAAGAAGAAACCGAATCTGATTTGAGGAATGGGAACTCGGCGCTGTGAGGAAGAAGAAGAACTGTAGAAGAAATCGCGACCGAGCCCAACTGTAGCTTCTCACGCGAAGCTTTTAAACCTCCTCAGTTTTGATCGGATGGTCCATATCTTTCAGGGCTTGATCAACGGCGGGGACATCTCAGATTTGGATCAAAACCCTTGGATCTTCATATATGGCTGTGATGTGCTTCCTTGTAGCTCGGATGGACCAGATCCTCCACGGATAGCTCAGATTTGCTTGATTGAAGATGAACGGTCCAAATAACTCCAAGATGTGATCGCCTCATTTTGCCCTAAATTTAAGCCCAAATGTGGTCGGATCTGATCGGGTCCATGACCCTTTTGATGCCTACAAAATAATAATCAAGGATTAGTATCGAATACCATGATAATTGGCTAAATTACAATTAAGTCCAAGATCACATGCAATTATGAAATATAATGTATATGTGAGATTAAACTATAAATAAACCATCAAAAGCATGCATTATGAATCAAGATAATATAGCCAAAATCATGGTTATCAAATCCCCCACACTTAGCCTTGGACGTCTCGTTCAAGTAAAGAAAACTAAAAATCATCTCCATAAAAATTTTCCTAGCAATACCTAAAAGTTAGTAAAAAGCCTAGCAATTGGAATTGTGAGAAGATTTGGAAGCTTTTGGGCAAGACTAAGAGAATTTACAATCAGCACCAGTAACCTTCTCTAATGCCCCAAGCTTCCTATAAATAAGAGGAGAGAGTTGATTAAAATATCAACTCAAACCCCGACACCAGTCGACTGGTTCAAGCACCAGTCGACTGGTGTGCCGTTGGACCCAGCCAACAACTCTTTGCAGAAAGCCAATTTCTCGACACACACAGAATCATTCTGTGCATTCTGTGAAATAGGAACAGTCGACTGGTCCCAGTACATTCTCACACACTCATCCTCGAAGTCGTCTTTGAAGTCCTCTTCCTCAGCTTTCGTCCCTCAGATGCACCCGAGCCCGCGGCTCCTCTCTGTGCCATCCTTCACGTTGCCTTGAAGTCCACTTCCCTCGGCTCCACTCCATTGCTCCTCGTCCGGCGGTCCCTCGGATGTTTTCCACACCATCCTTCACCGACTCAAGGATCCAAGCCCTTGGATAAGCTTTCCATACTTGACCGCACCAAGTTCCTCATGTGTTTCTCCAAGTCCTGCACGACTTAAACACATATCAAACACATATAAAAGCATAACTTAAATTCTTTGACACACACATCAAAACCTAGGTCGATTGCACCAACACCTTGGATGTGCCCTTGGCCACCTCTAAGGTGCTCATCAACACCTTCTCGCAAGGCCTACAGGAAGGAGACTTATTTTAATCCCTAGTGAAGAAGCCTCTATGTAGTTTTGACCATCTCTTAGGTCGAGCGGCAAAGTACATCAATGTTGAAAAGGCTCAGTCTACAAGGAAGAGAGAAAGCAATAAGTCGATGCTCGAATGGCTCAGCTTGAGCGCAAAGTTCCCCCACCACCTTTGCGGCATAAGGAGTCATTCACCAATCACTATGAGTCGTTCACCATTCACTATTATACTCTATTCTAGGTGGGCATGAAAATAGCTCAAACTATGGAAGTAACCCCGACACTCGACCTTGAGTCCTGCAAGTCGAATGGTGAAGCGCTAGAGCGATATTGCAACTTCCATCACTCTTATGGGCACTTCACCCATGAGTGTTAGCAGTATGCTAGAGAACTTCATCAAGTGTACGAGGAGTACCTACCTATCCAAAGCTCTGTAGGGATCTCATGCATAAAACAATACATAATGCATCGAAAAAAGGATCTTTCCAGAGATCCTTGTGAATACCATATACTATATTTTCCTATTTTATCAAATAGAATAGTTACCTTTGTTGCTTGAACTAGTATTCCCAATAGCAACTTTGATTCAGATGCAGATCTCAGTGCGATCAGCACGTTCACACATTTACGGTATCCACACGAACACGTTCTCCGTTAGTCTCACAAACTCACTATTTGGAGAAGAAACAATCTTTGTTGTGCTGGCAACTACACAAGGTTATTTTTGGCTAAGAGAAGAAGAGGAAGAAGAAACAAAAAACTAAAATGATGACCATCACTCTAAAGATTATTTCACCAAAAGGTTACATTACCAAAAAGGTTATTTCACCTAAAGGTTACTTTTACAAATGGATTTTGAACTCATCCAATGAATACAAAAGATTTATACCTTTTGGTCTCCCTTTTTCAAGAATACTTGATTAATCTCTATTAATGGACATTAATCTTCTTTAGTGGGTTGGTTGTTAATATATTAGATTAACCATTGACCCAATAAGCCATTAACATAATAAGCCAATGAGTCTAATCCAAATTCATTTGAGTCTAACTCAATGAATCAAATTCGGATTAGACTTAACCCTATAATCTTAGAATCCATCATATTTTAGTTAAACTAAAATCAATCCATCTCTAAATCAACATGTTCTTTGTGTGTGACCCAATATGTTCTCATAACGTTGGCAATGTGTCTAAAACAACATTTTAGATATATAAGCAATGAATAGCATTTAGCAATGCATCATTACTACCTAAGTGATGAGAATATTGAGATCCAACTTAACCTTTCTGTATCTATTATCTTGTATAACTTGATTATTTCATCTTTAATATCTAGATTGATACATGAGGCATAAACTGCGTCATCCCTTTATCAATCATTAGGTTTCTTAATCCCTAAGTAGATACACTCAATCAAATAAGCTCAATATTTCATATTAACTAATTTGAGCATGATCATGTATTCTTTGTCCTACTTAATCAAGGGCCCCACATATATTACTTCCATCATATAGAAGGAATAGATCACATCTACATCACTTATAACCCTCCGCATATGTCACGTCGAAAGTGATAAAACTTGGGTTCTGAGCCGGCGGATTACTCCGGGCGCCCGAATGGTTCCGGGCGCCTGAATGGTTCCGGGCGCCCGGACTACTCCGGACACCCCGAAGGTGAAAGTCAACCTTTTGTTGACTTTTTCTCCGGGCCTCTACCTTCAGCTTCGCTTGCTTCGGTCCAAGTCTTCCACTCCAGCTCTGCTTACTTGGGTGATTTCGGCCATCCGAAATAGGGCTCACCCGAACCCAACTTTTGGCCTTCTCGAGCAAGGTTCGCTCCGGCTTCTTGTCCCTCAAAAACGTCGTGCGCCTCCTTCTTGTCCGGCAATGTACTCTTCCGCAGCACCTCGTCCCTTGGACACACCAAGCCCGTCGGCTCTCTCCCATATCTTCCTTCTTGCTAGCTACGTCTTTTGCTCGATGCCCTGTGCTCCTAAGTTCTTGTACACTTAGACACAAGGTTAAACACAACATGACGCAACCTAACTTGTTTGATCATATCAAAACTACCTTGGGGTACCAATAGTCTTTAATTAAGAAAGTATTCTAGGTCGTTGATTTCATTATAATGGTGGATATTATGCTATGAATTCGCCCTTCTCTAATTCTCTATTTATATGTTTGTAGGACAGTCTAAGTCACTACTAAATCCCACCCAGTGACGGTGTATCGGAGTACTCTCTCTACCAGTAACCAGGTATGCCATCAAGTGAAGAAGTAACTTAGAGAGTCCGTGTTTTCAGTAGAGTACATCCCGTCACAAGGTCTCCCCCGGGTATATGTCTCTAGATTACATAGGTCACATACGTAACATATGATTAGAGATAGTCCATTAGTCTTCTTACAAGCATTTCATCAAACAGGACAAGTACATACAAGCTTCATCAAACTAGGGAATCGATAATTCAATAGAGTTTATAACATCCACACATTATAATTTCTACCTATGTCCTAGAACAGTAAAGATTTACTTTATAACAGATAGAAATGTAATCCAAAGACTCAAAAACATAAAAATTTCTAAATCCTTAAAGAATAGGACTAGAAACTTAACCTTGATGTCGAGAGAAGCCTTTTGATGCAAATCTTGGAATGTCGATGAGGATGGAGTAGCAGAATGGCCTCGGATTATCCAGATGATGACTCTGAATGTAGGGATTTGAGCTAGATGGTCTCCTCCCATCCACCAAGCTCCTCCCTTAGCCGTGCTTTTTGGCTCGGCTCAGGTAGAGGTTGCCCTGTTTTGCCTTCATGGCCGTGCCATTTGGCACGACCTATTCTTCAAAACTGGAAATATGAAGATGTGGTCGTGCTTTAAGGCACAACCAAACCCATTCTAGCTCTGGAATGTGGCACGGGTAAGTTCTCCGACCATGGTTTTTGGCACGGCCAGAGCCATTCATGCTCTGGATCTCTTTCTTGGCCATGCCATTTGACATGACAACCTTCCTTTTTTGTTCCTTAGCCATGCCCAATGGCACGACCAGGTCAAATTTGGTTCCATAATAGTTGTTGTTTGCTCCTTTGCCTTGGGCACTCCATTCCTCGACTTTTCTCTCCACATGTGGTCAAAGCTAGGTCCCAGTCTTTATCAAATAATCTTCCTTTGTGCCTTTAGAATTCTTTTCCACTCCAAACTGTTCCTGAAAATGAAAACAGACTCCGAGCATATCTATGAACGGAAGATAATAATTATGCTGAAATTAATATTATACTGGGTTTAAAAACATATATCATAGACAATGAATGCAAGATGTGCGTTAAAGTATACAAAATAACATATATAATCTACACACATCATTCACTTAAATTGTTTACCAAGATAGGTCAACCTGACGAGTCCAATCTAAATTGATAACTCTATTTATAATATACTTGATTATGTGTATTATAGTGCAGATGGCTATCATTTATAATAACAAGTAACAAAGGAGGAATGAGGAGCAGGTTTAAGAATATTTGTTTTTTTGAACGAATCTTTATAAGCGCTTTTTGATTATATTGATAATCAGTGAAAATTTTTTATGGGATTGGACCGGTCATTTTCAAAATTAATTAGTTCGAACAATTGGATGTCTAATATCAACTAAAGATAATAATAAAGGAGGAAGACTTATGAAAAATTTTATACAATCGGATTGATTATTTTTAAAATTAATCGATTTTTAGCGTTGAATATATGGATTAAAAAAATACAACCCCAGAAGAGAGAAGCATAATCAAATAGGAATATTTTAGAGGTTAGCTTCTCGGTTAAATTATGTTTTAAATTCATTCCAGGATTAGGTAGGTAAATTTGGATATCTAAATTATATAAAAAAAACGGAGGAAATATTTCAATAAAGATTTTAAAGTTTTACGGGAGTAAAACGGTAATCCTAAAGTTGAGAGATCATTTTGGGAAAAAAAGAAATAAGCAAATGACCAGAGGCATATATCCTATATATTTACTTGAGGACCAAAATAAAAATTGTGAAAAAAAAATTTCACGATGGAAAATTTAAATATATTTTTCTCCTACTTACCTGTGGATGGATTTAAGAATCTCTCTGCATTGTGTTCTTCTTCTTTCTTTATTTTTATTTTCCTGGATTGTTTTTCCCATTTTAAATTTCTTTCCTTTCTGAATCCCTCCTTCGAAGTAATCGGTGGTAAATGCCAGCCTAAACCGATGACGGTTTTTGACTCGTGACAAATTGAGTCATTCTGGAAGCATACCGAGCAAGGCACTGAACGGCAAGCCAAGTCCAACAAGAGGACTAGCGACCGCAGAAAAGAAGCAATTAATCCCCGTCCTAACTAGATGCGACCCAGTCGTGTCCTTTGCCATTCTCTCTCTCTCTCTCTCTCTCTCTCTCTCTCTCTGCGGACCGCTTCCCATCCTTAGAGTTGAAGGCATCTCCAAACTTGTGCGGGTGAATAAACTGTCCTCGCGATCCGCACTCCATTCCTTGTCCTGCTGACGGGTCAGAAATTGTAAGCCAGTCATCAACGGTCTATAAATATATATATATATATATATATATATATATATATATATATATAGCTGTGCTCCTCCTTCCGTTCCTTAAAAACTCAATACTCAGGTATGCCCTCAAGAATAGAAAATCTTTGACGTCAGAGCTTAGAATAGACACCACCGTCTGCTAACCAATTCCAATTCGAAATATGATGGAGCCTTAACTGGACGACAACAAGAGATTCATTCATTAACAGGGAGGACGCAACGTACGGAGCGCAAAGCAATAATGGTTGAATATCCCACAGAGTTCCTTTGTTCCATGGCGTGTTTCCTTGCCCGCCTCCTTCACATGCTGCGTAAGTTCCTATCCATGGTGCTGTGCTCCGTCAACTCCAAGCCCTCCGATCGCAGGCGGCACCCCTTCCAGGATCATGAGGTCGTTCTCAAGAAGGCGGCGAGGAGAAGGCCGGCGAGGATTGCGATACCGAAGCCTTTGGCCACCCCCGCAGCAGCATTTGCGGTCGGGCAGGAAGAAGGGGACGCCGTGGAGGAGGTGCAGGCTGAGAGTGGGGATTATTGCGTGG
The DNA here is from genome assembly GCF_018446385.1 of Zingiber officinale. Classification (NCBI taxonomy): domain Eukaryota; kingdom Viridiplantae; phylum Streptophyta; class Magnoliopsida; order Zingiberales; family Zingiberaceae; genus Zingiber; species Zingiber officinale. The sequence goes on from NC_055995.1 coordinate 36,691,811, forward strand.
CGAGTAAGCGAGGGCAGAGGCATAAGATGGAAGATGGCTATGTGGTCATATCCAACATCCATGGAGATTCCAAACAGGCAATTAATTCATCACTACTAACATTAATTAATTATTAGATAGATAATCGGTCGATTAATTTGATTTTCTGTTAATCTGTTAGATCATAATTAAATTAAATTAAATTAAATGATTGCAGGCGTTCTTCGGTGTGTTCGACGGACATGGCGGACGCGCAGCTGTAGACTTTGTGTCAGAGAAGCTCGGGAAGAACATTGTTACAGCTCTGGACGAGGTGGAAGATGAAGAAGGAGAAAGAGAAGCAAATGGAAGGGTGGAAATGGCGATCAGAGCAGGGTATTCGACCACGGATAGGGAATTCCTAAATCAGGTCTAGCTCTTAATTATATATTCCTACTTTAATTTGTTTCCGGATGGTCAAAACTTGTCTTAATTAGATATCATATCTCGTAATTGATGAATTTCTTCTACTTCTTTGACCATTCCGCGTGTTCATATCTATATCACTTTAAACTTACAAAAAAAAAAAAAAAGGATTTTATATTTCTTTTTCTTTAATTTAACAATCAATACCGTCAAAAAATGACTTCTTTAACAATCAATATGTGAGCTAATGCGCATGTTTTGTACTTACATTCACAGGGCTTGACCAGTGGAGCTTGTGCAGCCACAGTGCTAGTGAAAGACGGTGAAATGCACGTGGCTAATGTGGGCGATTGCAGGGTGGTAATGAGCCACAGGGGAGTGGCCAACGCCCTCACCGATGACCACCGTGCTGCCAGAGAAGACGAGCGAAATCGCATCCAAAACAACGTCAGTTCTCTCACTTAGCTTGCTCCATATCTCTCCATCTCCAAATTCATGCGATATTCATCCACTTTGCCCTTCAAAATTACTAGGGAGGGTTCGTGACATGCCATAACGGCACCTGGAGAGTGCAGGACACTCTTGCCGTGTCCAGGTCCTTTGGTGATTTGAGCCTCAAGGAGTGGATTATCTCTGAGCCAGAGATTAAGAACATCCACCTGACTCCAGATTGTGAATTTCTAATATTGGCCTCTGATGGGTTGTGGGATAAGGTATGTATATGTACACGAAGAATAAGGAGTTTTAATTCAATTTGTCATTAATTAATTGTCGACTAGCTGCATCTCGCATTGAGTTTATAATCGGTTTTATCAGGTCACAAACCAAGAGGCCGTTGACGTTGTCTCACGGCACGGGAGCCTGTTGGAGTCGTGCAAAGTACTCATAGAATTGTCCTGCAGACGAGGCAACAAGGACGACATTACCGTCATGGTTATACAACTCAAAAGCTTTGTACAGCTTAAGGGCTGATGCAAACATTTGCTGGCCAAGCTGGAGCAGTGAAAAGAGGATGCCAATAGTCAGAATCTCTATCATGATTAGTGTAGTCGTAGCCAATATAGTTAGAATGTATATATAAATATGTATACACTACTTCTGTAATACAAAAAAGAAGAATATACATGCTTGTAAGCCAACATGCTGCACAAAGAGCAATTGTTGTTCAATCAATAGAATAGAGAGAGAGTAGAAAGAAACAGAATGGAAAAAATAGAGTGAAATAATTATCCTAATTAATTTTATTTGTTAAAAGATTGTAAAGGCATATTTTATTGTTTGATTAATAATATTAATTCTTAATTGAGTAGAAGTTTGTTTGTTTATTTTAATATTTAATTTATTTTAGGGATAATAATTTAAGTTGACGGAGTAATCCTGAATAATAGTTGCCTCGATGGAGTTTCATCCTAGCTACGAATTGGATGACATAGTGAGATAAAAAAATTATTTAATGTAATTTCTTCATTGTCTGTGATACAGTGCATGATGATGGGGTTCGATAAAGACGTGGCAGTCAAAAATCAAGGAGACGTGGCAGTCAGAAGTCAAGAGAATGTGGCAGCCAGAAGTCAGGGATACGTGATAGTCAGAAGTCAAGGAGACGTGGCGGTCAACAGATCGGGAACGATGTTAGTAACTTGAGTCTCGGTCGGGTTCCAACAGGCTGGGGTTCCAGACTTGAAACACCTGGGTAAACAGTCAGATGACACTTGACCAGGATTTGATGTGTTGAACCCAATGCTCCCAGTAAGCTAAAGCCCTCGGTCAGCCAACTCCTGGCCAGCGCCAAGACTATTTCTCGACAGTCTCGGCCTCCCAAGGTCTAGACCAGGAGTTACACCCAACTGGTCATCCCGGGTTGGCCTCCTCCTGCTCAGTCGGGACGAAAAGTGCTACAGGACAACGAGATCAAAGAATCATAACCGCTTGTCAGAGAATAACTGTCAAGTGTCAGGGAATATTCCAATGGTCTGCAAACACCTGCGAGTTGAACCTTCCTTTAGGCTACAGGAGGACGCCACGTGTCCTCCATCACCCGACAAAGTCTGACGCCCGAAATTCTCTGACATCAGTCAGGTTCCAGAAGGTACACGCTGTCATATAAAAAGGGAGGTCCTCTCCCTCACGTAGGTACGTTCTCTTGTACATTCGCACTTGTCTGCTACTTTCTTTCCACTTCATATACTGTTCTTCTGGGGAAAAACACCTGACTTGAGTATCGGAGGGTCTGCTCCGGGGACTTTTTCCCTAGTTTTTTGCCTCTAACGCCCGTGGACTCGTCTGAGTGTGCGCAGAGCTCAAGTACTGTCAGTGCCAGCCTCATCGCCCTTCAGCACCACACGGGAGCCCCTTTTGAAAGAAGATACGAGAAGAGTGTCTCAGTCAGCCCTCCATCAGCATCCTCACCAGCTCACCCCGCCTCCATATGACTCAGATTCCAGACGGGATCAATTTGGCACCGTCTGTGGGAACTCTTTTGCCTGTTCTGGAACGTGCTGATGGAGGAGGTGGGATGAATCAACGTGATCATGACGGCAGGGGAGTACGAGCTGTTCAAGGAAGCTAGGAGAAGAGCGGCTTCCGAAAAACAGACCACTGCCTCGCGACCATATAAAATATCTGTTGTTTTCATGGACCCCACTCATGCTTCAGACAGAGGGTCTAAGAGAAAGCAACCCGAGGAATTCCCCTCGACTTTTTACGGGGAACTAATCCCAGACTACTACCCTAAGGGCCCGGAGTGTTATAATAAAAAAGAACAACCACAAGCTTCTATGGCGGAAAGTTCCCCGCCCAAGAATTCAAAGAAGGGGAAGGGTATAGTTCTCTGGGAGGAGCCTCGAGTATAACCTGATGAGCAAGTGCCCTTCTCTTTAAGGGTGCTAGAAGAGAAACTACCCAAGGAATACAAGCCCTCGACCATCGGAGAGTATGATGGCAGTAAGGATCCGGAAGACCATCTCCACAAATTCTGGAACGCAACGTTGTTACATCAGTACAACGACGTTATTAAGTGCCGAGTGTTTCTGAATACTCTTTCTGGCTTGACACAGAAATGATTTGATGGATTACCGAGCGGGACCATCACTTGTTTCCATGATTTTAAAACGGTCTTCCTACGCCACTTCGCCAGCAGCAGGAAGTACCAGAAAATAGACCATTGTCTCTTCGCTCTTAAGCAGGGGTCGGCCGAGCCCTTGCGAAGTTATATCAAGTGCTTCAACCAGATGGCTCAGGACGTTCCATAGGTCACCTCTGAAATACTAATGAGTGACTTCTCTCATGGGCTAATAGATGGGGAGTTCTTCTGAGATCTCAATAGGGATTCCGTCAAGAACTTCGACGAGATGCTCGGGAAAGCGACTAGCTATATCAACGTGGAAGAGGCTCAAACCAGTCGATGTAAAGTGGACAAGGCGCCTACTCCTGCCAACAAGCCAGAGAGAAGGTTGCCTCAATCGCCAACTCAACCTCTTCTGCGTGCTCAGGATGCCCGACCGCCTTTCGATCCCGGTCAGGATCCTCGATCGGCCCCACGTGTGGCAACTGTCCAAGCCCCAAGATCTGGACCATGGGGACCACGTTACTGCACTTACCATTGCTTCCACACTCATGCCACCAGTGATTGCTTCCAGCTCGCCCGAGACTCTCGGCGCGCCACTAAGCTGGGCATACCTCCGCCTGAGATCGTGCCCAGGACTCAACAGAGGATATTAGCCAGCCAACAGGTCGAGGCTGGTGTAGGTCAACCTAGCCGACCTCAGCCCGACCATGCTGGACAAGGGAATCAGCAGCCTGACCGTAACCAGGAGCTTAGGGAAGTTGAGAAAGAAGAGAATTGGGGAAATGCGGCCATTCGCGAGATAGGCATGATCTCAGGAGGACCCACAGATGGAGATTCTGCCCGGGGTCGGAAGTCTCATGAACGGCGCTTGGAGATACATGCTGTCAGGTGCAACCGAGAGCAAGTCGCAAGGCCCGTCATCAGCTTTAGGCCTCAAGACCTGGAAGGACTGGAGCTCCCACATGACGATGCCCTTATAATCAAGGCAGTCATTGCTAATAGTCGCGTGGCTATTTAAAAGTGCATTCGAAAGCATGCATATCGACGCCAGCGAACTCCAACCCGTTGCTACCTTGCTATATGACTTCACGGGCAACGAGGTACGACCCATGGGCCAGATCAACCTGGCAATATCTTTGGGTGGTGAGCCCCTAGTGAGGACGCAGAAGAGCACCTTCATAGTAGTGGATTCGCCGTCCTCATACAACGTCATCTTGGGGAGACCGACATTGCATGAGTTCCGGGTCGCGGTCTCTACCTTTCATCAGAAAATCAAATTCCCTGTGGGGGACCAGGTCGGGGAAGTTACAAGTGAGCAGCTGGTCTTTCGTAGGTGCTACATTGATATGGTGAAGGTGGAGGCTCGCAAGGCTCAACGAACTTAAGACGACAGGATTCACGTCATTCAGGAGGAGCCTTTACCTATAGCAGAGGAGTCCATCCCCTGGGAGGAGGTACAACTTTATCCTGAGCTCCCGAAAAGTGTCACCCACATATCCAGTAACCTACCTATCGAAGTCAAGACGAACCTAGTCCAATGCTTGTCTCGTAATAGGGATGTTTTTGCTTGGTCCCCCGAGGAGCTGCCTGGGATCAAGCCCGAGGTGACTGAACACAGATTGCACCTTCTACCTGACTCCTGACTGGTCAAGTGGAAGAAGAGGAATTTCTCGGCCGAGCAGAATAAGATCATCCGAGCTGAGGTAGATCAGCTCAGGAAAGCAGGGCACATTAGAGAGGTACAATTCTCATCGTGGCTCTCTAATGTGGTCCTCGTAGCTAATCCCAACAACAAGTGAAGAGTTGCATAGACTTTCGAGACCTCAACCGCGCTAGCCCTAAGGATTGCTGTCTGTTGCCAAGGATCGATCAGATGGTGGATTCAACCTCGAGCTACGAAAGGATTTGTATGTTGAATGCTTATCAAGGATACCACCAGATCCCGTTGACGCTAGAAGATCAAGAGAAGATGAGCTTCATCATGGCAGATGGTACCTTTTGTTATACAGTCATTCCTTTTGGATTAAAGAACGTCAGGGCCACCTATCAAAGGATGATAGACAAGATATTCCGGGAGCAGATTGAGCGTAATGTGGAGGTCTATGTAGACGATATACTCATCAAGTCTACTCTGGCTATAAATTTGATCCCCTACATAGAAGAAACTTGCGGCACCCTAAAACAGTATAGGATGAAGTTGAATCCCCGGAAATGCTTGTTTGGAGCTCGAGGAGGAAAGTTCTTGGGATACCTCATCACTGAGTGAGGGATTGAAGCAAATCCGGAGAAGGTCCGAGCCCTGAGAGATATAAAGGTGCCTCAGAATCTGAAGGAGGCTCAGAAGCTAGTGGGTCAAATAATAGCACTGTCTCGGTTCATATCTCAGTCTACGGAAAAAGCCATGTCTTTCTTCAAAGTACTCAGAAGAGCTGTCAAGTTCCAGTGGGACGAGGAATGCGCTCGGGCCTTCGAAGAATTAAAAAAAGCACCTAGAGACTTTACCCTCCTTGTTCAAGCCTACTGCAGGAGAGTCACTTTGGGTTTATCTGTTAGCCACCCCTGATGTCGTGGGGGCAGTGTAGGTAAAGGAGCAGAACGATATACAACGACCAGTGTACTTCTTCAGTCATTTATTAAAAAGGGACGAGTCCCGATACATGACCTTGGAAAAATTAATCTACGGATTGGAGCTCATGGCTCGACGCTTAAGGTCTTATTTCCTAGCACATCCCATCACAATCTTAACCAACAGCACTATGGGTAAAGCCCTCACCAATGTAGAAGTCGCAGGTCACCTCATCAAATGGGCCACAGAGTTAGGAGAGTATGACATACAATATCAACCTCACACTGCGATTAAAGCATAGGCTCTAGCCAATTTTCTGACAGAGGTCCATCAACCAAATTCAGAAGAAACTTGGAAGATTTATGTGGATGGGTCATCTACCCAACAAGGAAGCAGAGTTGTGGTCCTCCTGATCTCCCCTCAGGAAGATATCTTGCCGCTGGCGGTCAAGTTAAATTTCTGAGCTACCAATAATGAGGTCGAGTATGAAGCATTATTGGCGGGGTTGTAGGCAGCTCGACATGTTGGAGCTGCTCGAGTAGTTGTTTACTCAGACTCTCAGCTGGTAGCTCAACAAGTCGCAGGTAACTTCGAAGTCAATAGCGACAAACTACAGGTATATCGTGAGACATATGAGAAGATGAAGAAGTATTTTAAGGAGGTCACCGTAACTAAGATTCCTAGAGCAGATAATCAAAGGGCAGATGAACTAGCTAAAATGGTTAGCTCTCTAACAACTTAGGTGCTGGATAAGTCATTAACTCAAACCTTCTTGATAGCTCAGATAGACCTACAAAACAATATAGAGGAGCAGATCGATTGGAGGACCCCGATGATCATCTATCTTCAACAAGGCAACCTGCCCAATGACCCAAAAAAGGTCAGGTTAATCAGGAAAATAGCTCATATGTATACCCTGATCGGAGACCAACTGTACAAACGAGCATTCTCCCGATCGCTGCTTAAATGTTTAGCAATGGAAGAAACAGAATATGCTTTGCAAGAAGTACATCAGGGATGCTGCGACAATAATGCTGGTGGGAGGACACTAGCCCGGAAAGTATTACTGACCGGCTATTTCTGGCCCACTCTGCAGAAAGATGCTCAAAGATTGGTGAACACTTGCTTATCCTACCAAAAGCATCAAAACCTGACCCACCAGCCGACTAACACATTGAGAACTTCAATAGTCTCATGCCCATTCGATCAATGGGGCATGGATATTATGGAGGCATTCCTGATGGCGCAGGGGCAGAAGAGATTCCTGTTCGTAGCGATAGATTATTTCTCTAAATGCGTGGAAACAGAAGTCCTGACCAGAATTACTGAAGGATCTGTTATTCAATTCTTATGGAAGAGCATCCTCTACCGATTTGAGATACCACACAAATTGGTATCAGACAATGGAAGACAATTCCAGGGGCGCAAAATCCAGACCTGGTGTCAAGGGTTCGGTATAACCCAGGCTTTCACATCCATAGCTTATCCTCAAAACAATGGACAGACCGAGGTTACTAACAGGGAGATAGTGCGGAGGTTGAAGGTTAAGTTGGATCATGTTGGAGGTAATTGGGTAGAAGAGCTGGCCAACATCCTCTGGGCCTACCGCACAACCCCTCAGGAGAGCACAGGGCTTATACCATTTCATCTAGTCTACGGCAGTTAAGTGGTGGTGCCCATCGATGTCAGGGTGCCTTCGGTCAGAAGACTGCTATATGATGAAGGGAATGTCGAGCGGCGACTCTCAGAACTGGATTTGATTAGCGAAACTCGCGATTGCTCGCCTAACAGCATATCGACAAAGGATGCGTTAGAGCTATGATAGAAGGGTTGTTCCCCGGTTCTTTGGAGAAAGGGACTTGGTGTGGAAGAGAATAAAGCTCATAGGGGAGGTAACAAAATTAGCACCTCAGTGGGACGATCCTTATAAGATTGTTAAACGATTAGCATTGGGCGCCTACTATTTCCAAGATGCTCAAGGTAGGAAGCTAGATCGTCCTTAGAGTGCTAACTACCTCCAGTCTTATCCAACCCAAAATGAATATTTTGTAAGACTTTAGATCAAGAAAATGTGATAGGCCGAACCGCCAGGTCAAGATATTAGGGACCGGACACTCATGAAGCTTTTCTAAGTTAAGACAAGATCAGGATAAGACCCTGTGTTTAAGACAAAGTAGCTCTGACCTCGCTTAGTCAAGAGTCAGGACTAAGGAGAAGCCGTGACGTTTCTACTAAATATAGTACAACAAAGTATTCATACGATTCACACATAAATCATTTAAATTCATCAAACACATCGTCAGGCATCTCTTTAAGGATGTCACGATGATCTAGAAAATCTGCAGGAGGAGCGAAAGATAGGTACCCTTGCTCCTTAAGTTGTTGAAGCGCTCCTACTGCACCGTAAGCCACAAATGTGATGAAGCGGTCTCCTACCTAGGTGTCAAACTCTTGAGAATGCAAATATTCTTTTAGGCTGACTCGCTAACGGTCGCTCTCCTCAGCTTTGTAGGTCTCCAAGACGATCACAGATTTCGATAGGATAGATTGAGCCTCAGGCAGCCGACTCTATGCTCAAAGAAAACTCTAAAGTTCTGCAACAAAAGAAGCATCAAGAGCACGTGAAATCTGTTTGTATCTATTGAATGTATGCTTTACTTTCCTATTTGTGATTATCATGCAAACACAGTTAAAATTTCTCGGTCTCTAGAAAGAAAAATACTTGTGAATAGACACCTCTCATATATAGGCATTGGAGGAGAAATTTTCTAGACCGCAAATGCTAGACTAACCACTGGTCCAGTATTTGAATTGGTGGAAAACAAGAACCCCGACTTATTTAAACAGATGAAGATCATTACCTCCCACATATCTGTCTATCTTAGCCCAGGAACAAAGCAGAACAGGCGGTCTAGAAGATCTTATCCCGCATGAGAGGATCTTGTCCCGTATCAGAAGTACTAACTCTGGAAGTTTGAAATCAATTAAACCTCGATATTTTTTTTGTCTTGTCTTTATTTATTTATTATTCTACTGTATGTTGTAATATGATAGAACGAACATGACAAACAAAAAGGACCATCGATATTCACTCCCATCCCACCATCCTAATATAGAAACACGGTAGTTTTTTTTTTTTTTTAATGATTTAGTGAAATATTTGATTCCTTCGTTTCAAAGAAAAAGAATAAAAAACGTCATTGCTTTTCTTTGTTTATTGCAATCCAAAGGTGATCAAATTGTACCAATCAAAAACTTCCTAAACAAACACTCAATTAAATCGAATAACAAAACGTAGAATACAATGATTACCTGAGTCAGTGAACTGAAATATAAATCACACAACATAAGCTTTAAAGAAGGATATAAGATTCGCTGACAGTGTCACCAGAGCAAGCTTAATTTCAGATGACGCAAACCATCTCACCAACACAGCCAAAAAACCGGATTTCCAGTCTTAACTTTCTTCATCCACTAAGATGGTTGTTTCTTTGCTTACTCCAACATCCCCAAGCGGGGTCATATCATCACCTAGCAATGACGGCAGTGGCGCCTCCTGTTACAAAGCAAGGTTTTAGAAGGAAAAGAGTTGACCTCATTTATTGGACTGATCTGAGACAACTAGCCAAAATTTATATTTAAATGAATAACAAAAAAACATGAGATTAATCATTCTTATTTCCATATATCAGCCGATAACAAATATTTGACAATGCACTTTGAGCATTATCAAACTAAACTGTTTACTATCTCATTGTGCCGTAAGGTGAACTGAACGGAATGAAAATGATTCATTCTTTATGATTTCATTTCAATAACTAGATGGATAATTAATTGGAGATGAAATCGCTGACCTATTCTATCATGTACTTTACATATTCTATCTCGAGGCTTCAAGTTTAACAAATCAATAATGTACTTTAGGAATTCATAATAAAATGAGTGAATTGATTTGATCAATCGACAACATGATTGGGCAAACCAAATTGACCAGATAGGTCAACTGGCCAGTCGGATTCACCAAACTGAGCATATTGGGTGTCAAATGAGCCATGTTGGACAACCAGGGCAGGTCGGTGGCACCATAACTGACCAAACAGAGACGAACCAAGAAAAGTCAGGTTGACTAGAAGAATTAGCAGAATGGGGCAAATATTTAATGAATTATTCCACTTATAGTATGATTCCAAAACCATTACCAAACCAAAGAATGAAAAGGTCATTCTCCTTTTCCTTCCATGTCATTTCAATTTTTATTCCCATTCTATTCCACCATTCCAACATAACCTTTCTATATTATCTATCTCAGATTTGGCTGTGCTTTTAAATGACTGACTGACTACTCTAACATATGAATAAGCAAGCCTTACCAGGGATTTACGGATTTACACTCTAATCAGGACCCTTAAACATTGTCCATGTGCAGAAAAATGCGATGTAATTGGCATGATGAATGCAAAAATCATTCACAATTGACTGGTTGGTGGTTAATGTAGCTAAAACTAAAATAATCACTCAAATAAATACCTGCTCCTGAATAAACAATTTCAACCTGATGCCCTTTAATTTGAAGAAACTTTCACAAAGAGCCTTAAGCTTGCCAACCTGCAGGTATAGAAGTGAAATTGATTCCAAAAATCATAGACTAGTTTGATAGACATCCAAAAAGTGGAGAAGGCAATTGCTTTGGTTTTTAATGCAACATACTATGAATCATACTTTATCTGTTTCTTTATGCCAGTCCATCCATCAAGGAAAGTTCATAATTCATATAATGAGGATTTTATATTTTTTTTATTATCAATTCATAACCTCAGCACTAAAACAAATATTAACGGGAGAAACAGACATATAAATCCAGAGCCAAGACAATTGAAAATATTGGGCTTTGTGATAATTTCAATTATTCCTCATCTGTAACTTTTAAATTTCAAAACTATCATTTCACTTATATAACATGTCCAAGATGTAAGTTAAAATCTAAATCATGCACATCTCGTCTACCACAACCTGTTTATTCTTCTCCCTTATGACAGCTCTGATAGAATATCTGATGCTGGGCAGGATAGTAATTATCGGGTTGATGAGAAGGTGAAATTGAGAAGGCAAGAGAAATCATCAAGAACAATGAGAAAACCGAAAAAGGAAATTTTATTATCAATAGAGGATGATTCATCAAACATCTAAATGGGTATTTATAGACTCTAGACCCTAGGAAATAACTCCTAATATACAAATCTCGATTCCTACAAGGACCCTAGGAAATAACTCCTAATATACAAATCTCGATTCCTACCTTGTAAGGAGAGAAAAGAAACCTTACCAAAGAAGAAAAAATTCATAACAGGAAGAAATTATCAAAACAAGACACTAACATAGTCAACCCATGACTCATAAATACCAAAAATACCATAAAAATGAAAATTATTAAAAATAGTAAAAAGATCTTTGGATCCTCCGAAAAGAGCCTAAACGGTTGATTTTGGACCTGAAATTTAGCAGTTATAGCTTCCCCGGTAACAAACGTAGGTCTCCAAATGATACACGCATGAGCGCAAACAAAGCCTGATTCTGAGTTTTAAGTCAAAAGTTATGCCCTCCGGAAAATTGGGTCCCCTATGTTGGTTTGCATCAATCACATTAGGTTGAAAAGAACTCGTCCTCAAGTTCGTAGAGTCAAGTGCTTCACATTGAAGACATCAGAAGTCTTCAAATGACTAGGAAAGCGCAAATTGTAGGCATTATCGTTGATCTTCTGCAATATCTCACACGATCCAATCTTTCAATCCTTCAGCTTATTATATCACGAGTTAATACAACCCAAACAAAATATCCGACCTCAAAAAGTACCTGACAACGATGACTATCAACCCAAGTTTGTACTTGGTATTGCTATCAAGAATTGCTAGTTTCAATTGCTTATGAATGCTCTTAAGATGCTTTGCAATCTCATCGGCTTTAAGATTAAATAGTCCTACACGTGGAACATAGGATAAGTCCAAAACCCAGATGGGTTCCGCCCATAGACAATCTCAAAAGGACCCAATCCTGTGGTCCTATTTCTCGATCTGTTGTAGTCAAACTCTGTTTGAGGTAACGCCAAGTCCCATTATTTTGGCTTAGTTCCTGTGAGACATCTCAGAAGGTTGCCCAGACTCTAATTCACCATCTCGATCAATCCATGTGTCTGAGGGTGGTAAGCACTGCCAAAGTTCAACTGCATGCTCAATTTTTCCCATAAGCTAGTATCTCGATCTAAAGTCAAAAAATATCATGTAAACACACAATCTCCTGTAGTAAAGATGGTCAATCTGGGTATCAAGCATAGTCTTCCTGCAAGCTACAAAGTGTGTCATTTTTTAAAATCTATCAACCACAACTAGAACCGAATCTAAGATTCATTGGGTGTGGGGCAATCTCAATACAAAATCCATACTAACATTAATCCAAGGAGCTTCAGGAACAAGCAAGGGAATGTACAAGCCTGCATTAGTGAGAACCCTCTTAGACTGCTAGCATATAAAACATCAGTCTACAAAGTAGTCATATCGCTGGTCAACTTAGGCCAATAAAAATCGATAAAGATGAGGGTCAACGTCTTATCACGTCCGAAGTGTCCCTTATTATGAAGCTCACTCATGATCTCTGCCTCAAAGTACTCCGGAACGCATAACTACAACCCACGAAACAAATAGCCATTATGCAAAATAAAATCATGTCGGCGACCATCATGTAGAATATCCTTCCGAATGAAGGGTCAATTGTCTATATATATGCGAAGATCTCAAAGCCTGGAACTTTGGTACTCATGGTAGTAAGTAATGAAGAGTGACGACTCAAAGCATCTACGACACGGTTCAAACTCCCAGATTGGTGTCTTAAAAGTGAACTCCTATAAGTAAGTCACTCACTTAGCATTTCGCCTACTCAGCTTATGTTGACCATTGATGTACTTCAAGGCCTCGTGATTTGTAAGCAGGATGAACTCCTTTTGTACTAAGTAATGATGCCAATGCTTCAAGAACTGAACAATGACATAGAACTCCAAATCATAAGTAGAATAATTCTTCTTAGATTTGGACAACTTCTCACTAAAGCAACTAGACGCTCAAACTGACTTAGACCACCTCCTATACTGATGTCGGATGCATCATAGTTGATCTCGAACACTTGGTCAAAATCAGAAAGTGCCAAAATTGGTGCCTCGGTCATCTTCTCCTTGAACAGTTGAAAACTAGCCTCTGCTTCTTCAAACCACTTGAAATCTTGTCCCTTGAGACACTCAGTGATGGAAGCAATCAGAGTGCTAAAATTTATGATGAACTGACGATAAAATGAGAAATCAAGAAGAGAAGGCAAGAAGGGAAATCACCAATATCCAGCGGGTTGATGAGAAAGCGGAATTGAGGAGAAAGGAAGAAGAGAAATCACCAAGAATAAAGAGAAATATGAAAAATAAACTTTATTATCAATAGAGGATGATTTCTCAAACATCTAAACAGGTGTTTATATAAACTCTAGACCTAAGACTCAAAAAAGGAATAAGTCCTAATATACAGATATCAGTTCCTATCTTGTAAGGAAAGAAAAGAAACTTTACTAGAAAAGGAAAAATTCATAACAGAAGGAAATTATTAGAACAGGACGCTAACATAGACAACTCATGACCCATAAATACCAAAAATATCCTAAATATTATAAAAATAAAAATTACTAAAAATAATAATAAAGATCTTTAGACCTCTGAAAAGGGCCTAAACGGTTGATTTTGGGCCCAAAATTTGGGTGTTATAGGTTCCCGGTAGCAAACGTAGGTCTTGAAATTTTGCACGCATGAGTGCTGACAGAACCTGATTCCGAAATTTGAGTCAAAAGTTATGCCCTCCAGAAGATTAAGTCTTCCTATATTGGTCTTGCATCAATATCCCCATGGGGATACCTGCTACCATCACAGTGTGCCATGAGCACGACCACCAATCACAGTAATGCCTTATGGAGCTACTATACTAAAATTAATCAGGGTTGATGACACACATGTTAATGATGGATGTCGTCGATCCAGAAAATACAATTGAATAACTTTATTTACATTTTTACTTAATTTATTACTCTGTCCAATAATTGGGGAAAATTGAAGAATGAGCACGTAAGATGAACTTCATTGGAAATCAGAAGTGGCAAAATTAAAAATTTATCCAGAGCAGCAAATAAATATAACAAAAACTTCTCAACACAATATATAGCTCATCAACAAGGTATATATAGCTCAAAAATTGAGGCAATCAAAATTGGTTACAAATACCTAATTTAAAATTTATTATACAAAATTGGTTACAGATACTCAACTAAGGTTAGTAACGACACTAAAGCTTATATATACAAATAACTAATTTAGGGTTTAATACAACTTTGGTTACAAATAAATTAAGGTTAGTAATAGCACTGGAGGTTATATATAGTATTTTTATTCTATTTTTTTATTTTAACAGTTAAACAAGCTGAATTAAACCAACTTGGTTCAACTTAATGACTTTTGAGGATCTATTTGAGGTTTACTTAAAAGTTTGGTCGAGTCCATCAAGTGAGCCTTGCGTTTAGGGTCAAATGGATTCAAATCAAACTCGATTTGTACTTATTTTATTCAATTTAAGCCTATTTGGTTAAGTTGGTCAACCGTTTTACACATTCCATGTTCAATATTGATTGTATCTTAATATTTGCATGTTTTTTTATTGCTATAGCTTAGATCTTGAGCTCATCTATAATACTAATAATGACAGAGATTGTAAAATTGTTGTGAATGTGGAAATATTAAAAGTGAATAAATGACTATTATAAATGACCAAATTAAAAATAAAAAATGAATAATCTAAGCCTAGTCATATAAAGGGCTACATGGGTGAATGTGTTGTATATGGTCAATCTTATGCATTACACTATATCACTATTTATAACCGATGTGGCTTTCGGCCCACATGTCAGCTAAACATCATTCATACCCTATAGACTTGAGTTTAGTAATTCACTTCTTTTTATTTGCTTTAAAACAAATATTCGAATGTGCTACTGTGAATATAAATGTGTTATTTGTATAATGACACAAAGATTGAAAGCTAATTACATTCTTTATTGAAAATCTAGTGCTAAAATGTGATTTACCACTTGTTGACCTATAAATTCTTAAATAAGATCATAATTAATGTACATTCTTCTGTGTACTCACTTTGCAATTTTGTGGTCATTCTATATTTTTTCTAAGCCTCTAGTTTTGCAGTAGCAGAAGTATTTTAGGGTCCTAGTTGATTTTAGCTAGGGATAGACTTAGAGATACCCAAATGTCATGAAAACCCATTTTGTTAATTAATGATTGATCCGTTTTGCATTTCATTTTATTGGCACATAGTCTAATGTATTTTTCAAAATGATACTTTCCTTATAATATGCTTGCATATACTTGAAAACTATTATATCTCTTTAACAAACGAATACAATGCATATTTGTTTTTTAGCACTAAAGACGGTTTTAAAAGCATTAAAGAAAAGGGCAACCTATTAAACTTTAGAGACTTAAAGCATAAAAGATGAGATATGTATTTTACAGAATTAATTTGGTATCATATCAGGAGATCAAGCGTTAATTACTTAAATAAGACACTGCCCCCATGGGTTGACGTAACTACATGGGTAGTTGCTTCAATAGATCTTGAGGTCAATTTCTAGCAGATACAAAATGTCTTGTTGGGTGACTGACCTTTCGCATGCAAAGAGTCTGTGCTAGGGTAAAATATCTCCCATGATTTACCTACTTGTATCTAGCAGGGGAGCCGGTAATACTGGACCACCTGGGATGAGCGTTATTACCTTTTGTTGCTCCAATTACTTAAATAAGACACTAATGAAAAATATAGAGAAATGATTTATATATAATTTTTATTTACTTTCACAAAGCTTATTATAGGGTCCTAATGTTTTAAAAAAGAGATGAGTGACATTGATGTGATAAAAGTAATGTCAAATAATATAGTTACGAATTTTAGAGCTAATGGAAGTGTGTCAAAAGTTTCCAATGGTAGATTTACACGATAGATCAACTCTATATCCCCTATATATTAATGGATGAATTAACCAATAATTCTCCTTGATATATGCTATTTTCAAATAAAATCATGTTAATAGACAAGAGTACTAATGTAACGAGAAGAGAGCTTGATTGTTTAAAGGTATGTGGAGTAGGAATCTAAAATGTAGTGCTAAAGAAGTGTAGAAAGGTGGTAGAAACTTAGGCATAACACCTAAGTGTTGGGACCGAAATGTAGCTAGGGAGGGGTGAATAGCTCGTCGCGATCGTCGTGCTCGTCGTTGCTCGCTTCTTGGGATGATGTGCAGCGAAAATACAAGAAACACAAACAACAACGCTAACTCTAAGATTTACTTGGTATCCACCTCAAGAAGAGGTGACTAGTCCAAGGATCCACACACTCACGCACCCTCCACTATAAAAACACTCCTTCTTGGTAACTACCGAAGGCGGAGAAGTCTTACAACCTCACAATACAACAATGAGAAAGAAAGAAGCAAAATACAAATGAATCTTACAAGATTACAATGAAAACCCTAGCTTCTTCTTATTCTTGTTGCAACTCGCCTCTTGACTTGGATGAGCCTCCAAGAACCTTCAAGAACTGGCGGTGAGGAAGAAAAGATCGCTGTAGAGAGATGCTGTGATCGCCCGTGGAGAAGAATCGAAGAACTTCCCGAAGACACGCTCGCCAACAGCTTTATTTGTGCCAACGGTCGATTCCCAATCGATTGGATTGCTCCCAATCGATTAGGGAGGCTTTGGATCGATCGACCGATCGATCCAGAGCGCCTCTGTGCTCTCTGGAATCGCCCTGAATCGATTACCCGATCGATTCAAGGCTTCTCGAGCGATTTCCAGCGCTCCAATCGATCGGCCGATCGATTGGAGGTTTCAATCGATCAACTAATCGATTCAGAAGCTTATTGTTCACTCAGAAACTCTCCCAATCGATTGGAGAAGTTTCAATCGATTACCCAATCGATTCAGTCCATTTCTGCACGAATTCGCGTCAACCAATCGATTGGCCAATCGATTGGAAAGCAGAAAACTGGATAGAGCTTGAAATTAGCTTCGTTTCGCATCCGAGATCACCTCATTCCGATATCCGAGTCAAAAGTTATGGCCTTCGGAAGTTTACTACGTCCGAACTTCATAGTTCCATGCCAACTCCCTATTAGACTTACGACCGCTAAGAATTCGGTCAACTTTTGACCCATCTGGACTTTCTCTTTGCGCCAAGTGTCCGGTCAACCTTGACCCACTTGGACTTACCATCTCATGTCAAGTGTCCGGTCCTCCATGACCCACTTGGACTTTCAAATACTAGGTGTCCGGTCAACCTTGACCCACCTAGATTTCCACATGTCTGGCTTCACTCACCAGGTCTTTCCATCTGCCTAGCTTCACTCACTAGGACTTCTCATCTGCCTGGCTTCACTCACCAGGACTTTCACCTAGCTTCAACCACTAGGATTTTCACCTGGCTTCACTCACTAGGATTTTTCCACTGCCCGGCTTCACTCACCGGGACTTTCCACCTGCCTGGCTTCACTCACCGGGACTTTCACCTCGCTTCACTCACTAGGATTTTCCAACTGCCTAGCTTCACTCGCTAGGTCTTTCACTTGGCTTCACTCACCAGGATTTTTCTTTCTGCCTAGCTTCACTCACTAAGACTTCCCAGTCAAGTATCCGGTCAATCTTGACCTACTTGACTCTTCTTCAAACTCAGACTGGTCAAACCCTAACCAGAGGGGAATTGCTCCAGCAATCTCCCCAATCGGATGATTACACTTGTAATCTCCACGTATTATCTGTATTGTCAAAAATCGAAATTCAAACATAAAGACTCAAGCTTAGTCAACCAGGTCATCCTTGACCTAGGGATATTGCACCAACACTAAGAAATAGTACGCATCACGTCATCACACAATTTCTTAAAGACTCATTTTTCTATTTTATATTTCAATAGTAACGCAAACATGCATATTTACACTAATAGATGCACTCTTCAAATATAGAAAACATAGAAGTCTCATAAATATACTTTTTGCTAAACTCTTACTAGATTAAAAGCACTATTACTAAATTAAAGACTCTTTTAATTGAACTTTCAATTTCCCAAACTTTCCTGTCAAGTGTTGGAACTATTGGACTTTATACTCTTCGACTTTCCAAAGTTTCTTTCAAATGTTGGAACTGTTGGACTTTACACTATTTTTTAAATAAGTACATCATTTTCCAAATTATATCCAATAAAAGTTAGACTTTGGCACTAACAGACTTTTAGAGGAGCATGTCACTTATCTTCATCAAGTACAAATAAATTAAATTCAAAGCTTGAATGGTGGAGAAAAACAAAGTGTGTCAAAAGACTACATTATAGATCAACTCCCTATTTATTTATGGATAAATTCACAAATCATATTCAACGTAAACTTAGTAAATGGTATTTGCAAATGAAATTATGCTAATAGATAAGAATGTAAATCAACCGAAGCTTCAAATATGTTGAAAATATTTTATAAACTAAAGCATTCAAGTTAAATAGAACTAGAACTAGCCATATGAAATACAAATTTCAATAACCAAAAAAAACTTAAGAGAATAGCTGGACAAATGAACATTAAATTCTTCTTAGAATTTCGGTGAGATATTAATGAAGTTAGTATTAAACGTGAATCTTGAAATGAAGAAGAGTTCTTGGAGTATCATGTGATGAATGTATTCACTATGGCTTAAAATCTTTTACAAGACTATAGAATGGTCCTTAATACCTAATGGATTATATTGAACTATTTTAACAAGTTAAATAGTTAATAAAGTACAGATGAGAATATTAAGATTGATGTGCACGGATAAAATTAAAAAATAATAATAATAAAGAACCTTAATAGTTGAGACAAGTGGGTCTAGTTTGAATAGATGATAAACTGGAGCATATATTGAATTGGCATCTTCAAAAGCAACCAATAAATTGGATTAGAAAATCTAAATTGATTGAAGAAGTGGAAGATGAAGGGGCAAAAACCTCAATCAATGTGATAAAAAATTAATTGATTTAAATATTGCAAATCATAGAGATATGCATTGAAACTGTTGGAGAAATAAGATTGTCCCTACATAGTCAGAAAACATGGCATGCTGATGATGATACATCATGTGTATATGCAATTTAATTTTAAAAAGAGATAAATGGACAACTTCCTTAATTTCCAAGAATAGATAATTTCCATTAGTATATGGAAGGGACAATTAGAATAAATAGGCTTTTACCGATATTTCTTAGAAATATTCCTTCAAGATCTCATGATCATATGAACTAATTTATAAAATTAGCAAGTTTTTATGGTCACCCTAACACAAATCATGGGTTCCTAAAAATTGAATCCAAGGTTTGCAGTCTCTAACCGAAATGATACAGTTTCTATCAATATAGTTTTGGTATTTTTCTTAAATATGTGTATCTTAATCAAAAATAATTAATATTTGATTGTTATAAATGCTCAGTTGAGATTATATTTCAATATTTCAGTTGTTGACTATTGAGTTCATGTTTTGGTATTTCCTTGTGAGGTTTTGTGCTTATTGAATTTTTAACAGTAGCTATCAGTAACATAAAAATTCAAAATTTATATTTTTATTAATATTGCACACAATGATATACTCTTAATTACTTAAAGTTTTATTGTTGAGACTTCATGTCTAATAACTTATAATGGTCATGAAGCTTGATCTTCGGTTTCGACATCTTCACATTGGTTATGTTACATTTATTTGGATGTTTCAATTTCAAAGGATTCATGTAATTTTCATATTTTCAGAATATATAAAAGAGTCGCCTAAATTTAGTTTAACAATGTAGATAAAATTAGATTTTCTATAGTATAGTGAAAGGATGAGGAGATGATAACACAATAATTCTTGGCTCAAAAAGTGTTTTTATATTTTACATTTTAATTTTTAAAACCAATTTTTCATTATAGTAATTTTTATATTGGTTTTTTGTAACAACCTAAATTGTTAGATAAAAGAAAACAAATATATATTTTTCTTGAAAAAATTGATATAATACTTAAATTAAAATTTATATAAATAATTAGGATAGATTTCATGTCATCTTACTAATATCAAAAGAAGTGTAATATATTTTAAATGATATTCTTATAAATTTACAATATAAAATAAATTATTTTTAACTTAATTTTAAAAATATATATTTAAATAAATCATCATATAGAATCCTAGTTATTCCTTGGCATTCAACAAAAACTAAAAGAACACAGACGAAAAGCTTGACACAATTTCATCAAACTCTAATTTTCCCATCATATGCTAATGCTAACTCTCTGTCTCACCCAATGTCACAAAAATTAGAATCCAAAAAACTTCACCAGTGCTATATATGGAATCTTATCCTATTTAAAAAAAAATTACATTTTAATTTATTTTCAAAAATATTTAGATAACTAATTAAGCTAAATTAAACTAATATTTTTAAAATTAAAGTTGAACGGCAATCAATTTAAGGTTTGGTGGAATCGATCAAGTAGACATGGTGATTAACATAAAGTGAATTCAAATATAATTCAATTTGAATTTATTTTAATAAGTTTACAATTAAAAACATTATATATAAAAAAAAGGCCAACTCGGTGCACGAAGCTCCTGCCATGCAGGGTCCCAGGGAAGGATCCATTGTACGCAGCCTTACCCTGCTTTTTGCAAGAGGCTGTTTCCAGGATTCGAACCCGTGACCTATATATATAAGATAATTTGATTATGAATTATATATTTTTTTTGTCACAACTCACGTCTCTCCCCTCTCCTGCAATCCCTCTCTTGATCCTGATCGTTGCTTGATACCACACTCGCTACCACCACAACGCCTGTTGTCCATCTCTCTCCTTTCCAGTAGTTCCCCTCACTTTGATCTATCTCAACTTGATACATCGATCTATCTCAACTCGATACATCAACCCCCCACCCCACCCCGCCACACACACATCTGTTGAATCTGTTATCACTGCTCTGATGATGGTTTCTCTTCATTAATCTCTCTTCTCTCTATCTATTTCTGATGCAATCTGCTATCCCATTGTTAGTGTCGGTCAGCAGGCAGAATAGGGTTACCTACTCCTAATGGTCAATGTGAGCTCTTAGAATATTGTTACAAGTAGATTCATTGGATTGGTATAGCTTGACACCTTAATCCTTGGTTAAGTCAAATTGGATTGGTAGATACTTCCTAAGACAAAATGGATTTACACTAAATCAAATGACATACAGTAACAGTAGATGGCAGCTTCTTGGTCAAGGGTTGTTTTTCTCCCATGGAAGCTCCAACACACTTCAACGTAACACCTGCACAACCAAGAGAAATTCTTTCCATATATTATTTCCCATGGAAGCTTCTTGTTGTTTCAAATCACATTTAAAACCATACAGATAAGTCCAGAAGACATTTTCTGTGGTCCAGAAATTCCAGAGGATGGTGTCTCATCAGCAATACCATGCAGTGCCTTGAGCTCCACAAATCTGCATTCGTGAGGAGCTAAATCATAATATCTAGACAATTTAATTAAGCCTTCGGGCTTTTCTAATTGACTGGTAAATAAAAAATTTAATCTATAATGGCATGGAGTCAAAAGGGACAAATATAAAAACTTAATGGAATGAAACAAATAAATGATGGCGTCACACTGTCCTACACACAGCCAATTTGTTGTATTGACAAAAATAAAGAAAAAAACAGTGGATTACCTAGGATGAAAGCGTTGAATTTCCTCCAGATCATCTGACTGCATCTTTGACATAACAAGATGGACATATCTGCATTATTCACTAGTATAAGCATCCAGATATAAAAGGTACCAATCTATACAAACTTTCTATTCAAACTTGATCCCTAAATATCTATCCAAATTATGGGCATAGATGTGATTCAGATTTATTTACTAGAATCAAGGAAGTTGTGAGAGCAGACATGGAGAAAACTGTCTCACCCGCATCATGCAACACCCCAAATTTGTACTTGCAACATTTGTCTGTAATTCTAGTTCAATCAGAATAATTTAAGATATTGTAGCATTCACACTGCAAACTAGTCGATAATATGAAGGGATCAGGATCACTTCTATTGAATTACTAGTTACAAATTTCATTTCTTGTCTACTGAATTACTAGTTACAAATTTCATTTCTTGTCTACTGAATTACTAGTTACAAATTTCATTTCTTGTTTTGACTGAAATTGCTCCCCTTATATCATTGGATTTTCCATTATATGCAGGAACCAATCAAAATTGTAAGAATCATATATACACAAACATCATTCAAATAAGACTTTTCTCATTTTCCTTTTGCAAATGGTGGTTTTGCACAATCACCGTTCAGTGAGCAGATATCATCCCTTGTAGACTGTCATTGTAATTACTTGACAAGTAATCTCAAACTACACCGCTCATCACTGACTCCCCGTGGTAATATATTGGGTTAATTAAAATATCTTGAATTATGACCTACTTCATATATTTTATCTTCTCATTTCCCAATCTTATGCATAAACTTAGAAATTTGTAACAATTTTATTCAGCATTTCCCAATCTTCTTGTGAGGTGGCAGTCTCACAAGAAAGCATGCAATCATGTGTCGTCTATTCACTAAAAAGGCCAATTCACATAAAACATCACTGAATATTTATATAGTCATAAGAATGTGAGCATGTGTTTCTTAGGTTTCCCTTACATGATTTGGCCTTCTAGGTTGACAAGCATGTAAAATAATAGAATAGGTTGCCACATCACCAATTTACTAATACTAACAGGACGATAAAATATGCATTTCTAAATTTTTGCATACTACAATAAAAAATGTGATATCTGTTAGTTCAGTATAAAACTACAACAAACAATATAGTTGAGAACATAGGCTCATTAACTTATATCATTGCATTTTGATTTATTTATATGCTTGCCCATTAGAATCAGAGGAATCCATTATTAATGTGTCAGTAACAGTCAATCACAGGTAAAGGCTTTTCTTTTCCTTCTACCTGTACTATGCTCTATAATACTTTCACCGTGTGATTGGCGGTTACATGCTTAATTATGCAATAGAACCGCAATATCTCTTTTCTTGTTGAATTCCATTGCAACTACTTGCCATGCAAAAACAAAATTCCTGATGATATAATCAGGTCAAGGAGGATACAATGTTACTATACTAGCATATATATACTGCATGGATGTTCAGATTATATTCAATCTAGCATATTATGAAATTTAGCTGCACATTTTCTTTAAAAATCCAATAAATACACACATTTACGAAGTACTAACATTTGATCCCTGACTACATGCATCTTTTTTAACACAGTGAGGCCATAGCTTTAGTAATACCTATCATTTGGATCTCTTCTTGATGTTGCATTAATTTAAACTGATCATGGAATCTCTGAGTCAATGCATAATACTCACACAAATATTTCTAATGGGTATTGACTCCTATTTGGAATCAATTAGGTGAAGCTTTAACATATGATAAAGTAAGAAAATGAGTTATAATAGTATGGATCTATTCAAAGAGAACAAATGGAATCAACAGTTAGATGAGTTCAATTAAAATTTAAGATGAAAGAGACAGAAAATAACCAAAAACTTATTAGCATAGTTGTTGACAGGTGACTCATATCTGAGTAAAAGCCAATGAGAGGAACGTCACGGATAAAAAAAAAAAAATCTGTTACAATTTTTCGTAATAGAATTCTATTATGATTTTTCGGGTCTGTTTTCGCATGCTGAAGTTTGGGGACTATTTATATGGATCATTGTAAATCTATTGTTCCTTTGTGACCAAAAGGTCACGGGTCCGAATCCTGAAAACAGCCTCTTGAAAAAAGCAGGTAAGGCTGTGTACAATGGATCCTTCCCCGAGACCCTGCATAGCGAGAGCTTCGTGCAACGGGCTGACCTTTTTATTGTAAATCTATTGTATTAATGGTGTGGATTCTTTTGTGTAGAGAGAATTCTAATAAAGTTTTGGTCATTTTGTGAAGAAGGCACGCTGCCGAACCACGATAATTCTTCTCTCTCTTCTTCTTCTTCCTCATGTTTGTTCTTTCTTGTGTGTTTTTATCTCGTTACTTCGCGCAATCTCTTTCTCTCTTCTTTGTCTTCCGCATTAAAGATTGAGAGGTGTTGCCCCCTTTGCGTGACATTGGTATCAGAGCAAGATTTTGGCGAATTTGTTCAACATGTCAGGACGTCTTCTACAAAGTTTGATATGATAAAGTTTGATGAAATCGAGAACTTCGGATTATGGCAAAGAAGCGTCAAGAAGTTATTGGTATAACAAGGCATGGTAAAGCGCCAAGAGAAAAGAAACCAAAAAGCATAGAAAGATCGAATTGAGAAGAACTTCAGGCAGTAGCAACAATCAGACTTTGTCTTATGGATGATGTGATGTACCATGTCATGAACGATGAGTCACCGGTGATAGTTTGGCAAAAGTTGAAAAGTTAGTATATGTCAAAGTCATTAACAAACAAACTGTATCACAAACAAAAGTTATACGAACTGAAGATGACTGAGAAAATCGATCTGAACCAACACATCAACTTATTCAATCAGATCGTGAGTGATTTGAAGCGAGTTGATGTAAAGATCGAGGACGAAGATAAGGCACTAATGTTACTGAATTCTCTACCTACATCTCCTATGTATGAGAATTTGATTACTACTTTAATGTGGTCTTTCTCTTCCCTCATGTTGAGTTTTTAAATTTTTGTCAATAAACGATTAGCTACAAAAGGGTTTTTTTTAATGAACATGTCATGCCAATATATTACTCTCTTTTTTACAATTTTTATTTTAAAGATTGGCATTCTATATCAAATATCTAGATCTAAGTTAAGTATAGTGGGTAAGGAAACTCTTAAATTGGAAGAGATCATAGGTGCGTTGCTAGGTTTTCATCAAAGGAAGAAAACTAGTGATGATGTTTCTCAAGGAGAAGGGCTTATGATAAATAACAACCAAGAGTGTGGTAGGAGTAAATCACGATATAGATCGGGCAACGACAATAAGGCTCATTTTAAGTCAAGAAGGAAAAAGGTGATCACTTGCTACAAGTGTAAGGCCCGACTTTAAAAAAAAACCAAAAAAAAAAAAACAAGGGGAGCATGATAATAGGCTCTTTATTTACTTAAGGGGAGGCTAATTCGCTAATAACCAACTAATGGACACATGGGATTGGCCCAATTGGTGAGGACTAGACCTAACCCTAGGGTTTAGTTCTTATAAGAGGGGCGATGAAGAGAGAAAAAAAAGAAGAAAAGAGGAAGGAGGGCTCTCGGTGGAAGAAAAGAAAGGGGGAGGGAGAAGTCTCGGCGGGAGAAAAGAAAGGGGGAGGGAGAGCTCTTGGCTTCGACTTTGGAAGGAAGAACGAGGCCAAAGAGACGCTCCACCGTTGCTCCTCGTCATCACCTGCGCCAACAGCAAGCCTCCAAGCAAGGCACCTCTTAAACCCTTTTCTTTCTACACCTTGAATCTGTACATGTAGTGGGTTTTCCTCCTATACCTTTAAATCTGAAAACGCACTAGGTTTTCGACTTTTCTTTCTATGTCTTTGAACATGTATACGCAGCAGGTTTTCAAGGGGGATGGAAGGCTTCAAGTAGTAGGTTTTGGGAGATATTTGGATTATTTACAACAGATTTTTGAGGTGAATTTGAAGGCTAGGAGTAGCAGATTTATGGAGGGTTGTTCGAGACCGTGTGCAACAGATTTCGAGGGGTGCTGGAGGGGGGTACATAGCATATTTCTGGAAGGTTGTTCGAGGTCGTGTGCAGCAAATTTCGAGGGGTGCTTGAGGGAGGTACATAGCAGATTTCTTGAAGTTGTTTGAGGTCGCGTGCAGCAGATTTCGAGGGGTGCTTGAGGGAGGTACATAGCAAATTTCTGGAAGTTGTTTGAGGTCGTACGTAGCAGTTTTTGAGGGGTGCTTGAGAGTGGTATGTAGCAGATTTTTTTTGGAGGGTTGTTTGAGATCATGGACAACCTATTTCGAGGGGTGTTCGAGGGTAGTATGTAGCATATTTTCGGATGGGTGTTGGGAAGAGTGAACAGTAGGTTTGACGAATAGTTGGTCACCTTTTTGTCCGAGGAAGTTAGGTGTCGTGGCATTGCCATGAGTAATCGGAGCACAATAAAATAAATGAGTACTGTAAATGATTGTTTAGCTTCATGTAGTTTAATGATATACATGTTTATTGAACTTTACGTAAATTAATGATATGTATGTTTATTAGACTTCTTTGTAGAATAATGATATGCATGTTTATTGGCCTTTACATAGATTAATGTTATACATGTTTATTAGACTTTTGTAGATTAATGATAAACATATTTATTGGGCTTTACGTAGATTAATGTTATACATGTTTATTAGACTTTTTGTAGATTAATGATGTGCATGTTTATTGAGTGTTGCAAAGTTTAATGATATGTATGTTTATTAGACTTTACGTAGTCTAATAGGATGTGCTAGAGTTATGATGCATGATTACCTTAATGGAAAGGATATGTATATATATAAATAATAATGAGAAGGATTAAAGGAAATTCTGCGAGGGTCAATGCCCTAGAGGGACCCCGTTTACGGGATAAGGCCCAGAGGGACCCAATATCAGATTTTTATATTTGGCCACGGCCTAGTGACGAGAGTTGTTGACGCCCCGCCACCTGGTACCATGGTTAAACAGATTGATCAATCGAACAAAGGATAAAGGATAACTAATGTATCTCCACCTAAGAATGATATACGATAAATGCTAAAAGAAAATGCTCCATAATGTAATGATTGAAGGATACTCAAAATAATGTTGTGTGATACTCATAGTTTAATGTTTTATGGAAAATTGTTTATATTGTTGGTGCAACATCTCTCAGGTCAAGGTTGACCTGGTTGACCAAGCTTGAGTCTTGGTTTGGGTTTTGATGTTTGACAATATAAGGTGGATTGAAGAAGAGTCAAGTAGGTCAAGGATTGACCAGATACTTGAATGGGAAGTCCTAACTGGGATGTTAGGCAGATTGGAAATCCTGGTGAGTGAAGCCAGGTGAAAGACCTAGTGAGTGAAGCTAGGCAGGAGGAAATCCTGGTGAGTGAAGCCAGGTGAAAGTCCTAGTGAGTGAAGCTAGGCAGAAGGAAGTCCTAGTGAGTGAAGCTAGGTAGATTGGAAGTCCTGGTGAGTGAAGCTAGGCACGAGGGAAAATCCAGATGGGTTAAGGTTGACCAGACATCAGGTAAAAGTCCAAGTAGGTCAAGAGAGTGACCGGATACCTGACATGATGAAGGAAAGTCCAAGTAGGTCAAAGGAATTGACCGGATACTTGGCAAGAGGAGAAAAGTCCAAGTAGGTCAAAGGGATTGACCGGACACTTGATGGGGAGTCCTGGCAGGTCAAGGGAGTGACCAAATGCTAGGCAGGATGTACCAACAGGTCAAGGTTGACCGGATGTTGGTTTGAGAGGCTTCGGACTTGGTTTTGGGCAAAAACCAAGAGCTGGATCGATCGGTGGATCGATCCAGGAGCTGGATCGATAAGTGGATCGATCCAGGCTTTTCCCACCGCACAGAAAGCCTCTGGATCGATCAGTGGATCGATCCAGAGGTCCCAATCGATCAGTGAATCGATTGGGAAGCTGCTGCTTCGCGCGATAAGCGCTGGATCGATGCGTGGATCGATCCAAGCGTTTTTCCAGAGCACAGAGGCGCTCTGGATCGATCCGTGGATCGATCCAAAGTCTCCCCGATCGATTGGGAGTTTTCGAATCGATCGGGATCCGACCGTTGCGTCGTATTTGAGCTGCAGGCGGGCATCTCCTTCAGCATCACTTCACCGATTCATTTCAGATCTCTCGCCAGCTCCTCCACAGCGCTCTCAAAGCTCAGATCGCCAGTTCTTGAAGGATCTTGGAGGTTTTCCAAGTCAAGAGGCGGATCAAAGCCAAGAAGAGAAGTTAGGGTTTTCTGTACTCATTGTAAGCTTTGTGCTTGTATTTTGTTTCCCTTTCCTTTCTTCTTGTACTGAGAGTCTTGTAGGGCTTCTCCGCCTTTGGTAGTTACCATAAAGGAGTGTTTCAATAGTGGAGGGTGTGTGTGTAGGTGTGGATCCTTGGACTAGTCACCTCTTGTGAGGTGGATACCAAGTAAACCAACCGTGTTAGCGTTGTATGCTGTTTCTTTGTATTTCCGCTGCGCATTCTTGAAGAAACAAGCAACGACGAGCACCTAGCACACGCAAGCTACTTTTCGGTCCCAACAAGTGGTATCAGAGCGAGGCCGCTCTTCACCGGAATCATCGCCGGAAGGGTCAAGCATAACAAGAAGAGCTAGAGGGTGAAGAAGTTGAAGCAAAATTGTCAAAGTCAAAGAAATTCAAAAGCTCAACTTCTA
The DNA here is from genome assembly GCF_018446385.1 of Zingiber officinale. Taxonomy (NCBI): domain Eukaryota; kingdom Viridiplantae; phylum Streptophyta; class Magnoliopsida; order Zingiberales; family Zingiberaceae; genus Zingiber; species Zingiber officinale. The sequence goes on from NC_055995.1 coordinate 36,720,367, forward strand.
CAATGGAATTCCGAGATGGGCTCGGATTCGACACGAGGGTGGCTCCACCATACACTTCCACGAGCTTCGATTCTTGGAAATCGAGAATCGAAAATTTTCTTATGATGGAGATAGAGCAATGGTTTGCTCTTATGTTAGGCTTCAAGACTCCAACAAATTCAAAGGGCAAAGTTCTAAAGAGGAGTAAGTGGAGCCAAGAGCAAGTTCAAAGATGCGAGGCTAATGACAAAGTGACCAAGCTTTTGGTCAATTTATTGTCAAGCACCATCCTTTGCAAAATTGGAGAATTTGAAGATGCAAAGGAATTATGGAGAAAATTGGTCAAGCTTCATGAAGAGATCCCCTCCAGAGAGGGTGACTCCTTGGAGCAAGACCAAGAGGAGGACTCCGAGGTTGAGAGATGCTCAACCTCCGAAGAAGAAGTCCAAGAAGAAGCTTCATCTTCAAGGGAGTGCAATGAAGAGAACAAGGAGGGAGCATACTCCTTGTTTCATGTACAAGATGATGAAGCCTCCACCTCTAGGATTGAGGGGGAGCAATATTTTGTGACGCTGGATCAAGAAGAAGGAGAAGCTTCTACATCCGGGTCAAATGGAGAAGAGGCTTCCACCTCTACAAGTCAAGCAAAATCTAATGGAGGAGCATCATCATCGGATCAAGAGGAAGCCTCAACCTCCGGATCCAAAGGAGAAAATGTCATCCCTACACAAGAAGGTATAAATGTTTCAATTAAAAATAAAAATCATATAATATGTTTTGAGTGTAGGGAAAGTGGGCACTACAAGAGCAAGTGCCCCAACTTGGCCAAGAAGAAGGGTCAAGTGACACAAAAGGGCAAGGAGAAGCCCAAGGAGACCACCCCCGGGACAAAGAAGAGCAAAGAGCACATTGTGTACTTCTTGTGTCAACAAAAAGGGCATTACCGAAGTCAATGCCCCAAGGGGAAGAAGATGGTCAAGGCTCAAGGAGGCACTAGTCAAGGGAGAGCCTCCAAGGTAAAGAAGAAGGTAACGTTTATTGAGCCTACCCCTTTACGTTATGGTAAAAAGCATGATAGTTCTAATTTCTATCATTTTAATGCTATTTACCATGAAAATAGGAAGCATGATAGTGTTAAGGAAAAACATATAGCTTTTCATGCTAAAACTATCACACCTAGGGTTAGGAAGGTAGATGAAAATCTAGGTAAGAAAACTAAGGGTTTTAGTTATAAGCCTAGAAATAAAAATGCTCATGGGTTTAATGAAAAACCAAAATCTAAGGATTTAATGGTAGAAAATCAAGCCTTGAGGTCAAGGCTTGATAAAATTGAAAAGACCCTAAAAAGGATGAAAAATATCCTATTAGGGCAAAATGAGCATAACCTGGGTTTAGGGGTACAAAAGTCATCCAATGGCCATAGAGGTTTGGGATACAAACCCAAATCTAAAAAGGATGTGTCTAGTTATCATAGGGTTCCATATAGTTATGGAACAAGCCCTAAGTCTAGTGGGCAAGCCAAAAATACAAGGGAAGATATCCCTAGAAGTATCTTTGCAACCAAAGTGACTAAGACTTCTAAGAAGTCTAAGAAAGTCACTAACAAGGTCACAAGGGAGGCTATCCCTAGAGTTGACCTAGAAAATGTGACCAAGGCTTCTAAGAAGCCCAACAAGGTCACTAGGAAGGTATCTAGGGAAGTTATCCCTAGTGAGTACCTAGAGCATCCAAGGAGCACCAATAGGTGTTGGGTTCCTAAGAGCATCTTCTCTACCCCATAGATGGGTTAGAGAGTGTCAACTCCGATTAGAAGAGTAGTTAACCCAACTTTGAGGAAATTGACACTCAAGGAGCATTTTCAAGGTTTTTGTTAACCTTTGAAAATGAAATGGAATTATTATTTACTCTTTGAAAGAGTAAAATGTGCCTAATGGTGGAAAAATTGATTTTATCTTTAATGGCATAAATTGGGAAAACCTAGAGAAATACCAAGTTGGAATTTTGGTATTCTCTTAGAAATTTAAGGCAATCCGGGCCTTGATTTATGTGTTTACTCTTGAGGAAAAATGGAATATGCCAACATTTGAGGATATGCTTAATTTTTAAGTGGCATAAACAAATCAAGAGAAATAGAAATGTCAATTTAGGTTTTGGCACTTCTTTGAAGCATTTAGGGCAATCTAGGTTTAACGTTTTAAGTTAAAACAAGTGGAGATAGCTAAGTGGTTAAGGATACTTAGATAGGCAATCTAGGTATATTTTATTTATGCTAAACCTTGCCATGATTGTTTGCCCATCATATGTCATGACATCATATCTATTTTTGCATTCATGTTTTATTATGAAAAATCCAAAAATACCATGTCATGACATTCATACATCATGTAGTTATAGGATATTTTCTTTTGAAAAATTATTTCCTTTTGATGTATGCCATAACATATTCATGCATTAAGCTTAATTCCTTGTAATTAAGAACAAATGGCATTTAACAATACTTATTAACAAGTGACATCCTAGGTGGATGTTTAATATCTCTAAAATGCCTAGATATATATGCATGATCCCTAGAATAGGGCAAAACCAAAATCTCACATCTCACAAGGACTATAAGATGACTTGTATGTGTTTTAGTGCACATTAGGTACAAGTGAGATGTTAGGAAGATGAACAAAACTCAAGATGTTGATTTAGTGCATTCTTTTGAGTTTTAGGTTTATCAAAACACATAGTTATGTGTTTTCCCATCATTGGGAAAGCTAATGTACAAGTCATGTGCATTAAGCCCAAGGAATGTGATGGGATATTGGTTTTGAAAATTATTTTAAAATGCTTTTGGAAAACCTTGGTGAAGGCTATCTTTTGATAGTAATCACCATTGAATAGTTAGACACAAACTTGAAGAAAACGCTAAAGTTTTAGCAAGTTTTCAAGCTTGTGTCAATCCTTGAAAATATGATGTATTTTCATAGAAAACTATTTTTCCATGATAAAGTATGCCCTAAATAATATCTACACGAAATTTCATGATTTTTGGATTTTTGTAGAATTTTCTAGGGATTTCTGAAGTTGGCTGAATTTGAAATTCAGCAACTATCAGAGCTCCGATCGATCCATAAATCGATTGGAGTTCCTGAATCGATCAGTAGATCGATTCAGAAGGCAATTCTAGCGAGCAGAAGCGCGCTGGATCGATCAGCCAATCGATCTACACATCCTTCAATCGATTGGAACCCAACTCCAATCGATCCAAGTTGCTGATTTTGGCTGGGAAGGCCTGATTTCAGCATTTTGAACCTATGTTAGTCTAGGTAACCATTCCAAACCCCTTAAAATACATTTGTATACATAAAAAGGGAGTTTTCATGTTGAAAACAAGGATGGATTGGTTAAGGAAGACTATATTGAAGTTAGGTTGAGGTTTGTTTCAAAGTTTTGAATATTTGAACCTCACAACTTCAAAATTTGGGTTTCCTAAAGGTTTAGGGATTCCAAGTCATTGTTGGTGCAATGACAGAAGTTACCACCATGTCTTTAGGGGGAGGGACTTATTAAAGACATGAACACTTTTTTTTTCATGAACCTTGGAAGGTGGTTAACCTTCTTTTCAGAAAATGCTCAAGGTTGAGCGTTTGAACTTTAATGGGGATTGGATATCCTCATTGTTCAAGTGGTTTAAGTTAAAATGCTCTAGGATGGGCATTTACTACATTAATGGGAGAATGTAGGTTAAGGATAATGGGGTATGGGACTTTCATTGTCGTCGATCACACCGGTGAAGTTGTGAACAACGATGAGCAACTCTTCGGGGAGAGTTTTCAACAAGTGGATTTGTTGATGTGTGCCCAAGAATGGGGCATGCTTATATGTGCCAATAGGGGAGAATGAAAGGACTTACGAAAGGGGTGTTAGCCTTCATTATTCAAGAAGGAGTTGCCTCTTGGGGAGAAAGAAGAGCTTAACTTACGCCCATTACCTGGTGGGTGAAGAAGGTTTAGGTATTTGATTAAATTCTAACTTACACGTGGTATCAGTAAGTTATCAGGTATCACAAACATCAAGGGAGATTGTCATGCACATCTCGTGTCAAGGTCGACCGGTTGACTGCTCGAGTCTTGGTTTGGGTTTCATGTTTGACAACACAAGGTGGATCAAGAAGAGTCAAGTAGGTCAAGGATTGACCGGATACTTAAATGGGAAGTCCTAACTGGGATGTTAGGCAGTTGGAAATCCTGGTGAGTGAAGCGGTGAAAGACCTAGAATGAACGGCGGGAGGAAATCGTGGTGAGCGGCCAGTGAAAGTCCTGAGTGAAGCTGGGCGTATGAAGTCCCAGTGAAGCTAGGTAGATGAAGTCCCGTGAGTGAAGCCTGCACGAGGGAAAATCCAGATGGGTTAAGGTTGACGGACATCGTAAAGTCCAAGTAGGTCAAAAGAGTGACCGGATACTGTACGATGAAGGAAAGTCCAGTAGGTCAAAGGAATTGACCGGATACTTGCAAGAGGAGAAAAGTCCAAGTAGTCAAAGGGATTGACCGACACTCACGGGAGTCCTGGCGGGGAGTGACCAAATGCTAGGCGGATGTACCAACAGTCAAGGTCGATTGACGTTGGTTTGAGAGGCTTCGACTTGTTTTGGGCAAAATTAAAGTCGGATCGATCGGGGATCGATCCAGAGCCGATCGATGTGGATCGATCCGTGCTTTTCCCAACAAGATGAAGCCTCTGGATCGATCAGTGGATCGATCCAGAGGTCCCAATCGATCAGTGAATCGATTGGGAAGCTGCTGCTTCGCGCGATAAGCGCTGGATCGATGCGTGGATCGATCTAAGCGTTTTTCCAGAGCACAGAGGCGCTCTGGATCGATCCGTGGATCGATCCAAAGTCTCCCCGATCGATTGGGAGTTTTCGAATCGATCGGGATCCGACCGTTGCGTCGTATTTGAGCTGCAGGCGGGCGTCTCCTTCAGCATCACTTCACCGATTCATTTCAGATCTCTCGCCAGCTCCTTCACAGCGCTCTCAAAGCTCAGATCGCCAGTTCTTGAAGGATCTTGGAGGTTTTCCAAGTCAAGAGGCGGATCAAAGCCAAGAAGAGAAGTTAGGGTTAGGGTTTTCTGTACTCATTGTAAGCTTTGTGCTTGTATTTTTTTCTTTCTTCTTGTACTGAGAGTCTTGTAGGGCTTCTCCGCCTTTGGTAGTTACCATAAAGGAGTGTTTCAATAGTGGAGGGTGTGTGTGTAGGTGTGGATCCTTGGACTAGTCACCTCTTGTGAGGTGGATACCAAGTAAACCAACCGTGTTAGCGTTGTATGTTGTTTCTTTGTATTTCCGCTGCGCATTCTTGAAGAAACAAGCAACGACGAGCACCAGGTGAAAGTCCTAGTGAGTGAAGCTAGGCAGAAGGAAGTCCTAGTGAGTGAAGCTAGGTAGATTGGAAGTCCTGGTGAGTGAAGCCAGGCACGAGGGAAAATCCAGATGGGTTAAGGTTGACCAGACATCAGGTGAAAGTCCAAGTAGGTCAAGAGAGTGACCGGATACTTGACATGATGAAGGAAAGTCCAAGTAGGTCAAAGGAATTGACCGGATACTTGGCAAGAGGAGAAAAGTCCAAGTAGGTCAAAGGGATTGACCGGACACTTGATGGGGAGTCCTGGCAGGTCAAGGGAGTGACCAAATCGATCCACTGATCGATTGGGACCTCTGGATCGATGATGGATCGAGAGGGGTTCTGTTCGCAGGGACCGCCGGATCGATCGGTGGATCGATCCAGAGCCGGATCGATAAGTGGATCGATCCAGGCCTTTCCCATCAAATGAAGCCCCGATCGATCGGTGGATCGATTCAGAGGTCCCAATCGATCGATGAATCGATTGGAGTCGCTTGAATCGATAAGCGCGATCCCCATGATCGATCTAGCGCTTCCGAGCACGGCGCCCGATCGATCCGTGGATCGATCCAAAGTCTCCGATCGATTGGGAGTTTTCGAATCGATCGGGATCCGACCGCTGGCGCTGGATTAAGCCGCGTCTCCTTCAGATCACTTCACCGATTCATTTCAGATCTCTCGCCAGCTCCTTCACGCCTCAAAGCTCGGATCGCCGTTCTTGGAGGTTTTCCAAGTCAAGAGGCGGATCAAAGCCAAGAAGAAGTTAGGTTAGGGTTTCATGTGCAAACTTGTAAGCTTTTGCTTGTATTTTCTTCCCTTTCTTGAGAGTCTTGTAGGGCTTCTCCGCCTTTGGTAGTTACCATAAAGGAGTGTTTCAATAGTGGAGGGTGTGTGTGTAGGTGTGGATCCTTGGACTAGTCACCTCTTGTGAGGTGGATACCAAGTAAACCAACCGTGTTAGCGTTGTATGTTGTTTCTTTGTATTTCCGCTGCGCATTCTTGAAGAAACAAGCAACGACGAGCACCTAGCACGCGAAGAGCTATTCACCCCCCCCCCCCCTCTAGCTACTTTTCGGTCCCAACATATATGCCTGCTTACTTGTATACTTGACAACAAGTTCCAAGTAAAGGTAGATTTAATGATGCATGTGACTAGTTAAGGAATTTTGCTGCTATGGTTTGGAGGTGTTGAGTTAAACTCACTAGGTTTGGTTTGTGGCAGGTGTAGAAACGGACGACGTTGGAAGCTTGAATCCTTGACCAGACTGGGTTGGACAGTACACACCCAAGGACCTTCCGATTCCGCATAAAGAATAAATAAACAACATTTATGATTTAGAGAGAATAAAGTAGTTTTCAATTTAGATCCCCAGGATGTATGACTGGTTTATTAATTACAAACAATTTTCTTATTTATTGGAATGTTATATGATGTGTGGAAAAAAAAACTTAGGGTCGTTTCAATTGGTATCAGAGCAAGGATCTTGTAAGGGATGTGTACTGCCAGTTCCGGGAAGTCCAAGAGCTGAGCTCCAAGTCTGCGCTTTGAATTGTATATACTGAATTTAAATGCTTATATGTTATAAAAGTTAGGCGGTTAAATATTTCGAACGAGTGTAAGATGGTTACGAGTGGGATTGGATGATATGTGCAGGTATGCCTCCAAGACGGGTCTATCAAAGGCATAGGGCAGATGGCCGTGATGGAGGAGAACGTGAGGAGGAGAGGCATGCTGCGCCTAATCCCCCATCTCCGCTACCAGATGCTGCTACCCGTATACTGGAAGGGATGGTTCGACTCCTGGAGCGGCATACTAGTAATACCTATAGGGGATAACAGGAGGACGTGTATGTGCAGTTCAAGAGGATGGACCCTAACGATTTTGCTGGCACTACCGACCCCTTTATTGCTGAGGGGTGGATCCGATCCTCGGAGGTGATATTCCGATACATGGATATGGTTGACACTGTAGAGTTCGATGTGCCATATATGATGATGCTTCTCTATGGTGGGAGCTGAAAAGGGAGTTAATTAGAATACCCTGACCTTGGAGGAGTTCAAGGAGATCTTTTACAAAAAGTATTTTACCGTTGATGTGAGATCAAGGTTGAAGAGGAAGCTTATGAGTCTCCGACAGGGAGACTTGTCTGTTGCTGAGTTTGTCAAGAAGTTGGATAGAGGATGTCATTTTGTGCCCCTAATTGCAAATGATGCTACTGAAAAATTAAGGCACTTTTTGGATGGTCTCAGGCCTACCATCCGCCGGGACGTTCTGTTGGCCGATCCGACTGAATACCAGGACGTTGTCACTAGAGCCTTCAGAGCTAAGCAGTCCTTGAAAGATATCGAGTGGGAAGTGCAGAGGAAGAGGCATCCTCCACAACAGCAACAACAACATAATAAGAAATCATATACCGGACCACAGAAAGGACAAGGACAGTCGAGCCTCAAGGGAAAACGAAGCAACAACCACAGGAAGCAACTGCCCCAAAGACAGAGGAAAAGTCATTGTGTAAGGAGTGCAATCGCCAGCACTATGGCCAGTGACTGTGGGATACCTACAAGTGTTTCAAATGCGGAGGAGACGGGCACAAAGCTAAAGAATGCCCAAAGTTGCGAGAACCAGTGATCGGACGAGCATTTGTGATGCATGCCAAGGAAGTAGAGTCAGACACTACGCTTGTCACAGGTAATCCAACTAATTTAATATATTTATTGTCTATCGCATAAAATGTTAAGCATGGTCGATTTACATGATCTGAGATGGGACCTCCAATAACCGAAATATAGACAAGAAATTTAGAACTCCAAACAAAATAAGGACGAAAATTTGATAGATTCGAAATGTTAAGGGGCTTAACGGGCAATTTTCGATAATTGTTATGCTTAGGTGGGTATAATGGTATTGTTGTCATAGGTAGGATATCCATCGCAAGTGTAGCTACCTATGTTTTGTTGGATTCGGGAGCTACACACTCATTTATATCCGAGGCCTTCGTAGAGCGACTAGGAATCTTACTAGAAGACAGGGGGATTGTATTTAGAGTCACCGGACCTTCTGGCGAACAGATGTTATCTACCAGGATAACGAAGGACAGCTTAGACTACAGGAGCATGTGGTTCAGGCAGATCTCATTGTGTTGTCAATGCCTGAGTTCAACATTATTCTGGGAATGGATTGGTTATCGTAGAATGGAGCTTCGATCGACTTTCGGCGGAGGTCAGTGTCCGTCTGACCACCCTGCGGGGAGCCGTTTATTTTTGAGACAACCAGGAACAGACAAAGGTCTCACCTCATTTCTTGCATCAGTGCAAGGAAGCTCATGATGAAGGGATGCCAAGGAGTTCTAGCTAATGTTATTTCGATACCTGATGCAGTCGGCCATAAGGTGGAGGATGTCGAAGTTGTCCGAGAATTTCCTAACTTATTTCCTAAGGATGTCTCTAGTATTCCTCTAGAAAGGGAGGTGGAATTTTCCACTGAGCTGATACTGAGTACCGTGCCAATCTCTAAAGCATCGTATCGACTCGCTCCGGCAGAAATGAAAGAAATGAAGGATCAGATTCAAGAACTACTAGATAAAGGATTCATTCGCCCAACCTTTTCGCCATGGGGTGCACCGGTGTTATTTGTGAAGAAAAAGGATGGAAGTATGAGGCTCTGTATCGATTATCGGGAATTGAATAGAGTGACAGTGAAAAACAAGTATCCTTTGCCAAGAATCGAAGATTTATTTGATCAGTTGCAAGGGGCGTCAGTATTCTCGAAGATAGATCTCCGATCAGGATACCACTAGCTGAGGGTAAAAGAAACGGACGTGCACAAGACAGCTTTCAGGACGCGATATGGACATTATGAGTTTATGGTGATGTCATTCGGAGTGACAAATGCCCCAACGATCTTCATGGATCTCATGAATCGCGTATTTCAACCGTATCTCGATCAGTTCATTATTGTATTCATAGATGACATTTTGATCTATTCGAGGAGCGGGGAGGAGCATAGTCAACACTTGAGGATCACTTTGCAGATATTGCAAGACTGAAAGTTGTTTGCAAAGTTCAGCAAGTGCGAGTTCTGGTTAGAGAAAGTAGCATTCCTGGGCCACGTTATTTCAAAGGACGGGGTAGAAGTAGATCCTATTAAAGTCGAGGCGGTCGGAGGATGGCCAATGCCTAAAAATGCAACCGAGATACATAGTTTCTTGAGTTTGGCAGGCTACTATCAGAAATTCATCAAGGGCTTTTCTTCCATTGCAGTGCCCTTAATGGCTCTGACGAAGAAGAATGCTAAGTTTATATGGGGAGCTGATTGTCAAGACAATTTTGAGCGGTTGAAGAAAGCGCTTACTACCGCACCAGTTTTAGCTATGCCATCAAGACAGGGAGAATATGTGTTGTATACAGATGCTTCGAAGCTAGGCTTGGGTGCGGTTCTAATGCAGCACGATCAACTCATTGCATATCCGTCCCGACAGTTAAAAGTGCATGAAAAGAATTATCCGACCCATGACCTTGAACTGGCAGCAGTTGTGTTTGCTCTCAAGATATGGAGACACTATTTGTATAAGGAGAAGTGCAAAATCTTTACTGACCACAAAAGCCTAAAGTACATCTTCACCCAGAAAGAGCTGAACATGAGACAGAGAAGATGGCTAGAGCTTGTGAAGGACTACAACTGTGATATTAGCTACCACCCCGGGAAAGCTAATGTGGTTGCTGATGTCTTGAGTAGGAAAACAGCAGTCATCGCACAACTATCAGTACAAAAACCTATTCAGACAGAAATTCAAGGATTTAACCTCGAGATATATGCTAGGGGCCAGGCTCCCAACTTAACCACACTAATCGTACAGCCCGCCTTGAGGGACAAAATTCGAACAGGACAAGCTATTGATGGGCAGCTACAGAAGTGGATACAGAAGGATGAATCTAAGGGTTTGAGTTTATATTCAGTCGAAGATAGTATTGTCAAATACCGGGGTCGACTCTGGGTTCCTGGTGTTGACTCACTTAGAGTTGAGATTTTGACAGAAGCTCATAATACTCCATATTCTGTACATCCAGGGGGTACAAAGATGTATAAGGACCTGCAGTTACTTTATTGGTGGCCAGGTATGAAGCGTGACATCGCGCGTTTCGTATCGGAATGCTTAATTTGTCAACAAGTCAAAGCAAAACATCAGAGGCCAGTAGGGATGCTTAAACCACTTCCAATTCCTGAGTGGAAATGGGAGAGCATCACCATGGATTTTGTAGTGGGTCTACCGAAGACGGTGAAAGGCTTTAATGTCATATGGGTAATAGTCGATCGACTCACTAAGTCGTCACATTTCCTACCAGTGAAGACAACCTTCTCCATGACTCAGTATGCAGAGTTGTACGTCCGGGGAATAGTCAGATTGCATGGGATTCTCGTTTCTATAATATCGGACAGAGATCCGAGGTTCACCTCGGCTTTCTGGAAAAGTTTGCATTCAGCATGGGGACCAAACTATTATTTAGTACAACATTTCATCCCCAAACAGATGGTCAATCGGAGAGGGCAATACAAATTTTGGAAGACTTACTGCGAACGTGTGTGATCGATTTCCAAGGAAGTTGGATGTCAAAGCTACTGCTTATGGAGTTCACTTATAACAACAGTTATCAGTCATCTATAGGCATGGCTCCTTATGAGGCACTTTATGAAAGGAAATGCAGATCCACCATCCATTGGGATGAAGTGGGAGAGAGGGCAAAGGTGGGTCCAGAAATCGTGAGGCATACGGCAGACCCAGTAGCCAGGATTAGGAAGAGAATGAAACTGCTCAAAGTCGACAAAAAAACTATGCGGACAAAAAGGAGAAGGGACCTAGAATTTGCAGTTGGTGATCACGTTTTTGTGAAGATAGCACCGATGAAGGGTGTTATGAGATTTGGCAAGAAATGTAAGCTTAGCCCGAGAATCATTGGGGCCCTTTGAGATCCTAGACAGGGTGGGAACACTGACATATCAGGTGGCCTTGCCACCTAATCTTGCAGGGGTGCATAATATGTTCCATATTTCAATGCTGCGCAAATATATGTCGAATCCCTCCCACGTGCTGAATTTTGAACAACTACAACTTACCCCAGATCTGTCCTATGAAGAGAGACTCATACAGATATTGGACAAGCAAGAGAGGAAGCTACGAAACCGGACGGTCAAGATGGTCAAGGTCAAGTGGCTGAACCACGCTGATGAGGAGGTCACTTGGGAGACAGAAGATGACATGCGGGACCGCTACCCGGAGTTAATTGGTAAGTTTAAAAATTTCAAAGCCGAAATCCAATTAAGGGGGAGAGGATTTATAAGGCACGACTTTTAAAAAAACAAAAAAAAACAAGGGGGAGCATGATAATAGGCTCTTTATTTACTTAAGGGGAGGGGCTAATTTGCTAATAACCAACTAATGGACACATGGCCTCGGCCCAATTGGTGAGGACTAGACCTAACCCTAGGGTTTAGTTCTTATAAGAGGGGCGGTGAAGAGAAAAAAAAAAGAAGAAGAAAAGAAGGAGGGCTCTCGACGGAAGAAAAGAAAGGGGGAGGGAGAAGTCTCGGCGGGAGAAAAGAAAGGGGGCGGGAGGGCGCTTGGCTTCGACCTTGGAAGGAAGAACGAGGCCAAAGAGACGACCCACCACTGCTCCTCGTCGTCACCTGCGCCAAAAGCAAGCATCTGAGCAAGGCACCTCTTAAACCCTTTTCTTTCTACTCCTTGAATTTGTACATGTATACCTTTAAATCTGAAAACGCGCTAGGTTTTCGACTTTTTTTTCTATGTCTTTGAACATGTATACGCAGCAGGTTTTCAAGGGGGATGGAGGGTTTCAAGTAGTAGGTTTTGGGAGATATTTGGATTATTTACAGCAGGTTTTCGAGGTGGATTTGAAGGCTAGGAGTAGCAGATTTATGGAGGGTTGTTCGAGACCTAGTGCAGCAAATTTCGGAGGTTGCTGGAGGGGGGTACATAGCAGATTTCTGGAAGGTTATTCAAGGTCGTGTGCAGCAGATTTCGAGGGGTGCTTGTGGGAGGTACATAGCAGATTTCTGGAAGTTGTTTAAGGTCGTATGTAGTAGTTTTTGAAGGGTGTTGGAAGGGGTACATAGCAGATTTCTGGAAGATTGTTCGAGGTCGTGTGCTATCGAGGGGTGCTTAAGGGAGGTACATAGCAGATTTATGGAAGTTGTTTAAGGTCGTATGTAGCAGTTTTTGAGGGTGCTGGAGGGGGTACATAGTAGATTTCTGGAAGGTTGTTCGAGGTCGCGTGCAGTAGATTTCGAGGGGTGCTTGAGGGAGGTACATAGCAAATTTCTGGAAGTTGTTTGAGGTCGTACGTAGCAGTTTTTGAGGGGTGCTTGAGAGTGGTATGTAGCAGATTTTTTTTGGAGGGTTGTTTGAGATCATGGACAACCTATTTCGAGGGGTGTTCAAGGGTAGTATGTAGCAGATTTTCGGATGGGTGTTGGGAAGAGTGAACAGCAGGTTTGACGAATAGTTGGTCACCTTTTTGTCCGAGGAAGTTAGGTGTCGTGGCATTGTCAAGAGTAATCGCAACACAATAAAATAAATGAGTATTGTAAATGATTGTTTAGCTTCATGTAATTTAATGATATGCATGTTTATTGAACTTTACGTAAATTAATGATATGTATGTTTATTAGACTTCTTTGCAGAATAATGATATGCGTGCTTATTGGCCTTTACGTAGATTAATGTTATACATGTTTATTAGACTTTTGTAGATTAATGATAAACATATTTATTGGGCTTTACGTAGATTAATGTTATACATGTTTATTAGACTCTTTGTAGATTAATGATGTGCATGTTTATTGAGTGTTGCAAAGTTTAATGATATGTATGTTTATTAGACTTTACGTAGTCTAATAGGATGTGCTAGAGTTATGATGCATGATTACCTTAATGGAAAGGATATGTATATATATAAATAATAATGAGAAGGATTAAAGGAAATTCTGCGAGGGTCAATGCCCTAAAGGGACCCCGTTTACGGGATAAGGCCCTAGAGGGACCCCAATATCAGATTTTCATATTTGGCCACAGCCTAGTGACGAGAGTTGTTGACGCCCCGCCACCTGGTACCATGGTTAAACAGATTGATCAATCGAACAAAGGATAAAGGATGACTAATGTATCTCCACCTAAGAATGATATACGATAAATGCTAAAGAAAAATGCTCCATAATGTAATGATTGAAGGATACTCAAAATAATGTTATGTGATACTCATAGTTTAATGTTTTATGGAAAAATGTTTATATGTCTGCTTACTTGTATGCTTGACAACAAGTTCCAAGTAAAGGTAGATTTAATGATGCATGCGACTAGTTAAGGAATTTTGCTACTATGATTTGGAGGTGCTGAGTTAAACTCACTAGGTTTGGCTTATGGCAGGTGTAGAAACGGACGACGTTGGAGGCTTTGACCCTTGTGGGCTGGACAGTACACTCCCGAGGACCTTCCGATTTCGCATAAAGAATAAATAAACAACATTTATGATTTAGAGAGAATAAAGTAGTTTTCAATTTAGATCCCCAGGATGTATGACTGGTTTATTAATTATAAACAATTTTCTTATTTATTGGAATGTTATATGATGCGTGGAAAAAAAAAACTTAGGGTCGTTTCAACAATTGTAGAGAAAAAGGTCATATGAAGAGAAATTATTCAGAGATGAAATATGTTGCAGAAAATAAAGGTAGCTCGACAAAATTTGCAAACATTATTGAAGAGAAAATTCAGAGAACGGTGACGAAGATACACTGTTAGTTATATCCGATTCCAAGCAGTTGACATATACATGAATCTTATAATCTGCATGTTCTTATCGCATGACTCCAAATAGGGAGTGGTTTGACAACTATAGGGCAATGAATTCGGGTTTGATGGGAAACGATGTGTCATGTAGAGTTATCAGCATAAGGAACGTCAAATTCAAGATATTTTATGGTGTGATCAGAACCCTATGTGAAGAACTTGATCTCACTAGGCACACTAGATGATATTGGTTGTAGTTACAAATCAATGAGTAGGGTGATAATGGTCAACAAGGGAGCTCTGACGGTAATGAAAGGGCAGAAGTTAGTAAGGAATGTCTATAAGTTGGTAGGGACTACAGTTTTAGGTGAAATCATCAATCTTGTGGCATATGTGGCTAGAACATATGGGTGAACATGGGATATTGAAACTTTACAAGAGAGAGCTGTTGAAAGGCATCAAGACGTGTAAGCTTGAATTATGCAAATACTATGTTCTCGGGAATTAGAGCAAAGTACAATTCAAGATGGCAACGCAGAAGACAGAAGGAATTCTAGACTATGTACATACGAATCTTTAGGGACCGGTCAGTGTAACATCACATGGAGGACACGTGTATTTTGTGTGTTTTATTGATGACTACTCACGAAATGTCTGGTATACTTCATGCATCACAAATCTGAAACTTTTTCGAAGTTTAAGTTGTGAAAAAGTGAGTGGAAAACCAAATCGGAAGGAAAATAAAATGTCTTAGATCAGACAATGGGATTGAGTACACGAATTCAAAGTTTCAAGAATTTTGTGAGTAGCATAGAATTGCGAGACATTTCATAGTTCACAAGACACCACAGTAAAACAATGTGAAATGAACAGGACAATCATTGAGAAGGCAAAATGCAGGGATACCAAAGAATTTATGGGCGAAAGTGGTTAACATGGCATGTTATCTCATTAATAAATCACCAAGAGCAGTACTAAATGACAAAGCATCAGAGGAGGTATGG
Organism: Zingiber officinale; assembly: GCF_018446385.1. NCBI lineage: Eukaryota > Viridiplantae > Streptophyta > Magnoliopsida > Zingiberales > Zingiberaceae > Zingiber > Zingiber officinale. The sequence continues at coordinate 36,735,542 of NC_055995.1, forward strand.
ACAGAAAATCTAGTAGATTACTCTCATCTTCGAGTTTTTGGATGTCCCTTCTATATGCACATATCTAGTGAGAAAAGATAAAAATTGGATGCAAAGTCGAAGCAGTGTATTTTTCTGAGATATTAGAAAGGAGTTAAACGCTTCAAGTTTTGGAATTCTAAGGCAATGTGGTGTTTGACGAGAAGGTCATGTTATAAAGTACTCAGAAAGATGGAAAGGAAACATCACGGAGCAACAAGTAGGACGTTGTATAGGTGGAGTTAGACTTATGACTTTGATAATGATAGCTTAGGGCACACGGAACATCGCATTATAGGTGGAGGCAGGACGAGACAGGTCATAAAGTCACCCACCATATATGATTTTGAGGACTTGGTGTCTTATGCACTCATCATCAATAGCAGAGACCCTACATCTTTTCAGGAGGCGGTTCATAACTCTGAGAAGGACAAGTGGATGGGCGCTATGATGGAGGAGATGGAGTCACTACATAAGAACAAAATGTGGGAGCTAGTGGGGTGCAAGTGGGCGTTCAAGAAGAAGGAAGCAATGTCAAAGGAAGGAGAAGAGAAGTTCAAGGCTCAGTTAGTAGCAAAGAGGTATTCACAAAGAAAGAGGATTGACTATAATGAGATTTTCTCTCCAGTAATCAGATATACGTCAATCAGAGCGGTGTTGATTTTGGTGGCACATCATGATTTGCAGTTGGAGCAAATAGATGTGAAGATATGTTTCTTCATGAGAATTTGGAGCAGATTCTTATGTCACAACTTGAAGGATTTAGTCAGCCCAAACAAGAGCGGTTGGTTTGCATGTTGAAGAAATCACTCTATCGAGTGAAGCAATCTCCTAGGCAATAGTACAAACGTTTTAATTCATACATAATTCAAAACGGCTATAGAAGAAGTGAGTACGAATACATGATTCAACGTCGATGACATGTTGATTGTTGCAAAGAAGAAGAAAGAGGTCGACAAATTGAATGGGCTACTGAGCAAGGAATTTAACATGAAGGATTTGGACGAAGCCAAAAGGATTCTTCGAATTGAAATTTATAGGGATAGGGCTACATGAAAATTATAGTTGTCTCAACGTAGCTATGTAGAGGTCTGGATAGGTTCAACATGAAGAATGCGAAGAGGGTGAACACACCTCTGATGCATCACTTCAAATTATCTAGTACACAATTTCCAAGGACGAATGAGATCCAAGAGATGTCAAAGATTCCATATGCTAGTGCAGTTGGTCATCTAATATATGTCATGGTTTATACGATACCAAATTTAGCACAAGCAGTTAGTATTGTGAGCAAGTTTCTCACAAATCCTGGTCGACCACATTGGGATGTAGTGAAGTGGATTTTCAGAAACTTGAGCAATACAATTTATTATAGCGTCATGCTTTGTAGATAACCGAAGATACTTCAGTGTCAGGATATGTAGATGCAGACTATGCAGGAGATTTAGATAAGAGGTCTACTACAGGATACATGTTCACTATAGCGAGAGGACCTATCTATTGGAAGTCAATGATACAACCTATAGTTGCACTATCGACTACAGAGTCAAAGTACATGACCAAAGCTGAAGCAACAAAGGAAGCTTTGTAGCTTACGGAGTTGATCAGAGAACTCGAGGTTTAACAAAGTGGAGTCAAGTTGTTGTGTGATAGTAGTGTTATCTATTTGGCGAAGAATCAGGTGTATCATAAAGCATATTGATGTGAGGTATCACAAGATTAGAGAGCTAATTGCTTCCGAGGAAATTCAACTTGAGAAGGTCCACACTGCAAACAATGTTGTTGACAAAGCCAATGACTGCAGAGAAGTTGCTTGAACTTAATCCTTGTATCTAGATGCTAGAAAAAAAAAGCCCAGACGAGAGATCCAGGTAGAGTTTTTTAGTATTCGAAACCACTTATTTAATTGAGGGGATTTATTGGATTAAATAAATTCAAAATCTTATTAAATTGTAATTAATCTAATAAATCCCCTTAATTAAATAAATCCATATTCTAATTAAATTTTAATTTAATCCAATAAATCTCCTCAACTAGCTCCAAGAAGCTCACGGAGTCAAGCCTCAAGTCTGTAAGTTTAAATGCTTTATATCTTACATGCATAAAGAAAAGAAATGTTTGTTGAAATGTTAAGTTAGAGGTTTGATAATATGGGTAACATTGATTAAAACTACTTAGACTTAATTAATTGTTTGATGGATGTCAAAATATTATGGTTAGCTTTATACCCAACCTAATATTTTCCCCCTAATATAGAATGACTTTTGCCCTTAGTTTAAATGGCCTTATAGCAGTTAACTTCCGAATCTGAAACAATTTTTTTCAAAAGACTTTAATGCTCATAGCTGGACCTTTGATCATAACATGTCTTAGAGGCTTCGAATTTGCTTTCCTAAGTAAGTTTGGGAGAACTTTCGGGGACTCTTGAATGATAACCAGTTTGACTGAAGGGATTCGACTTTGATGTCATTTATGTTTCTTTCAGCCATGCTCTTGTGTTCATCTGGGTTCGGTTCCTAAAGCAGAACACGGTGGGTGATGTATTGGTTTTTCTTATACGATTTGGTGCTGGTTTTGTTTCTTAAACAGGTGTTGGGTTTCTGCATATGTTTTTCTTTTGGGAAGTGGATTTGGTGTTCGTGTTCTATGAATGCTTTGAGTCTTGGTTGCAGATGTAAAGAGTGGTGAACTAGTTCAGCTTTGTGTTGTTTGGTGATTGATCTGTGATAAATCTTGCTCTTGTGTTGGGGTATTCTTAGAACTGATCTGTTGAGATTTCAAGGTTCTATTTTCGTGTTCTAACACCTGGTGACGTTCCGGAATTTTGTAAAAATAGTGGTTTGTTTTTTTTAGCATATGTAAATTTTTGAGTTGATGTAGGATTTCCTTTAGAGTAGGGGCTTGGGTTAATGATGTTGGGTTTATTCCTCCCATTAGCATATGTTCAGGATATATTTGAATGGATCTGTATCAATGTCAGTCTACCATTGTTTCTTAGTGATTCTTAAATGGTATATGCACGGTTAGCTATACCTAATAGATCATGTTATGAATGTCGATAAAAGAACAATGCATGATTACTTGAGTATTATGGTATGTTAAATCGAGTTCTCTATCTAGCTAACTAAATGAGCATGAGCATGAGCATGAGTGGCGACAGTACGGGATGGGTGCCCTAGGATGAACTTCGGGGAGAGCTCTTTCAAACATAAATGATGAGGATACGAAGAATGGTTATAGTTACATGTATTAATCCTATTGATTTCCCCAAAGAGGTACCTCACAATGGGACAAGAACAAGGTCCAAAGGAATGTGCTCTAAATATGCATGTTTACTCTCATTTATGCAATGCATGGACTATGGTTACAAATAAAGTTTTCTTTGAAGTAGTGTTGGCTTATATTTAATAATTCCAGTTGTTGACTTTGCTATAGTAATTGTAGGAATTTTTTTATGTTAAGTGATATCGGGCATGCAGCCTAAGAACCCCACGCTTAAAGGCTACAGAGTAAGGTGAGAAAAATGATCAAGGTTAGGTGGTTAAATTGCATCTAGGAGGAAACTACTTGGAAGATCGAGGGAAATATAAGAAGCTGCTACCCAGAATTGTTTGGTAAGTGTTAATTTCGAGGACGAAATTTCATTTAAGGAGGGAGGAATTATAATGTTCGAAACCACTTATTTAATTGAGGGGATTTATTGAATTAAATTAAAATTTAATTAGAAATTGAATTTATTTAATTAAGGGGATTTATTAGATTAATTACAATTTAATTAGATTTTGAATTTATTTAATTAAGAATATTTATTGGGATAATTGTAATTGTTCACTTAATTTAATTAAGAATTTATTTACATAAATAGATTTAATTAATTTAGTTAGCCTACAATTAAGAAATTTGGATTAGTTAATTATATTAAGAAAATAGAAAAATATAAATATATAAAGACTTAGTATTTATATAATTTATGTGCATAAATTATGCATCTAATCAATTTGGAAAGGAAATATAAATAATATATATATTATATATATTAAATATATAATACAAATTATAGAGTATAAATTTAATGTAACATGTATATAATAGTTAAGAAACTATAATTTATGAATTATAAATCAATGAACTTAGTATATAGGAATTATAGGACTTAGCATTTATAAAGGAATAAAACTTTGTATGTATATATAAATTTATATAACGTAATATATATATATATATATATATATATATATATATATAGTACTAGAATATAAATATATAGACTTAGTATTTATATATCTATAAATTTTTATAGATTATTCATCTAATTAATATAGAAATAAAATATAAATAATATATAATATAATATAAAATGTATAATATAAATAATAAAGCATAAATAAAATTAAATAAGGAAAATATAAGATATGGAACATGAAAAATTTTATAAAAATAATATATTATATGATATAAAATATATAATATAAATTATAAAGCATAAATAAAATTAAATAAGGAAGATATAAGATATAGAATGTGTAAAAATATATAGTGCATATAAACTAATTAAGAAACTATAGTATTATAAATTATATATATCATGAATAAAATTTATATGACTAAGTAAAATATATATGGAATTATATAACCATGGATATAGATTTCTATTTAGACTTAATATTAAGTTTTATAAAAATAATATATAAGACTTAGCATTTATAAAATTGGTAGGAATTAGAAATTGAGACCAAGTCCTAAGTTCCCTCTTTTATTTGAACCCTCACCTAGAACTCTACCTTGTCTTCTTGTTTCCGCTAACCCTAAACCCTCACCTCGCCCAACTCCACCGATTCTAGAGCTCTAAGAGAAGACAACTAAAGGAGGGGTTGGTAGCTAAGATTAAAGGCATGTTCTCGACCATGTTATTGTTTTATTTAGCTTTTATGTCTTGTAAAGTTTCGGATTTATAGTTTGTTAGGTTTGGTTTTGTTGCGGTGTAAATTAACCTCAATGGGTGAACGAATTTCACTTCGGTATTTTCTGTTCAAATATAGAAAATGTAGTTAGCTTTCATTACCAATTTACATAACCCTTTTCGGATCAAAGATGAATTTCATATGATTTTTATACAACTGACTTCGGTGTTTTCTATTGAAATATAGAAAATTTAGTTAGCTTTCATTACCAATTTATAGAACCCTTTTCGGATCAAAGATGAAGTTCATATGATTTTTATACCACTGACTAACGAATCTGGAAATATGTTATGGCCCTACTGTTTTTGGTTCTGTTGTGATGTAAATTAGCCTCAATGGGTGAATGAATTTAACTTCGGTGTCTTCTGTTAAAATGTAGAAAATTTAGTTAGCTTTCATTACCAATTTACAGAACCATTTTCAGATCAAAGATGAATTTCATATGATTTTTATACCATTGACTGAAGAATCTAGAAATATACTGTGACCCTGTTGCTTTTGGTTCTGTTGGGTATAAATTAGCCTCAATGGGTGAACGAATTTCACTTCGGTGTCTTCTGTTGAAATGTAGGAAATTTAGTTAATTTTCATTACCAATTTACAGAACCCTTTTCGAATCAAAAATTTCATATGATTTTTATACCACTAAGAATCTGGAATTATGCTGTGACCTTCCTGCTTTTGGTTTTGTTGTGGTGAGTTTTAAATTCTGTTTTAAGAGTTATGAATATGAATGTTGCATTACAATTTGGGTCATGCTTCTAGTTGTCTTCCCTTAGAAGATCCATGCTTAATTCTAAGTATTAAACTTGTAAATTTCATATTTATAAGAGTACTAAATTCTGTTTAAGGGGCCTTATTCATCATGATGTTGCACTACCATTGTTCTATGTTTTTCCCACATCTTATTTTATTTTAGTTTTTCAAGTTCATGTATGTTTAGGTACCCTATATAAGTTTCGGTTTTGGTTGTATGTATGTGTTAAGGAGATGATACCATGTTAGCTTTTATAGATTTGTAGGGTTTGGATTGTATAAGACCTCATGCTCTTTTATTGCTTAGAAGTTGATACCATGCTAGCTCCTAGAAATTTTGATACCATAAAGTTGAACCCAAGTTTATGATTACCTTCTGTCATATGTAGGTTCGGATCTTAGGGGTTAAGTTGCCATGAAACTAACCATCTTGTGCTTAAGATATATGTAAATTTTTGGAATTTGGTTTTGTTATACCTTTGTTTATTTTTGCTTCTTATCATGCTAACTAATGAGACGCATGTTAATATTAGGGAATTAGGATGTTGGATCTAGTTATGCCCATGTTTCTTCTTTCTCTTCATCATGTTAACTTAATGAGTCATATGTTAATTCTATGTGTTTCGGACTTTTGGGGTTTAATATGCACTCAATTATGTTTTGATAACTTAGTATGTTAGATTAGTTCGTTATTTTAGGAACATGTATGTTACGAAATTGATGATAATATGCATGTGTAATGTGGTTCCAATGTGTAAAGATATCCTACCATCCACCATTGTTTGACTGTTGACTTCAGCTGGTTGCATAGGGATTATTGCCTGAGTAGGGTTAATTACCCAATTTAAACCTTGCAAAGATCTTGTGGAAAAACTTCGTCCAGGTAGGGCTTTGACTCCATGAGATGTTAGGTAGTCTACTACCCCCTACACTTCATAGGCAAACCCAACATTAGGTGTATTAGACAGTCTGCCTACCATACCTCTTGTGATTAAGAGATTACCATGCTTCATAGCCCCTTGTAAGAATAGAAATTTGAATATTTCGGTAGAAATCACCAATCGTCATCATTGTTTCTGGGATAACATAGATCATCTCACTTCCATGCGTGAGATCAATTTCCATGGTTGCTAATATTGCTTGGTCTCCTTGCCATCTATTATCCCTGAATTCAATAATGGCCATCGTACCTTCTCCTTGTCTATGTAGAATCTGTATGCGTACTTGGAGCACCCCTAGGTGAATGTACTGCATGCCACTCCTTAATTAATTAATTATAGCTTTCTTCTTGTATGAAGCTTCTATCCGCTTGATGATTATCTGTTACCAGTATCGCTTCCTCTGATCTATGAACATAGACTCTGTGATGTGTATCATCTCTTCGGGAGTGATATAGTACCTCAGCTGGTACTATTGAAGCTCTTTCTTGCATAGACAGTTGTAATTGAGCTTCTAGCTCAATTTGCTGATCAAGTGTGTGACTTGAAGATGTTCTTCCAGAGAGTGTCTGCCCGATTCTTCTTGCTGTTTGTTGGGCATTATAAAGTCTTCGTTGATTTCTTCTGTAACTTCTTATTTGATCTTCAAATAGTGGGGTTGTAGCTACTTGCTGCTCCGTTCGGGAGGTTGCCATATTCCCTTAATCTTTTCCTGCTCCTCTTTTAATATCTTGTAAGGGTCTTTGAACACACGTAGCTTTCCAGGTTTTTCTTTAGGTTTAGGTGGACCAAGTGATAGGTTCTGGAGTTTAGAAATTAGGTATTGTGGTATAGTAGGGGATTTTTGTTTGCAAATTTCAGTCTGGATTTCTTTAAGAGCTTCAGATATTTGAACAAGCAATTGGATCTGGGTATTGTTTTGTTTTATGAGAGTAGCGATTCTAGGTGTTATACCTTGGTAATCACTGAGCTTAGCAAAACCAACAGATGGGGGTTCTATAGGATCAGTTGAAGAAATGACTTCTTTGTATGAGTTTGTGTTTCTGGTTATAATGAAAGTATTCATAAAATATAGGTTTCAGGACTTACAGGGACTCCTAGAGCTCCGGCGAGGGAAGTTCCTTCCCAGAGAATCTCATATAGACGTGCCCTTGGACTTTAATCAAGGCCTCCTGCCTTTCTTTTTCCAAGTTAGGGTCTATCCTTTTGTTTCTCAAGGTTGCATAGTACCAACAAGCCGAAACAACAAGAGTATGTCTAGCTCTGGTATATACCAGTATAAAAAAAAAATCTATTATGATTTTTCAAGTCTGTTTTGACATGCTAAGGTTTGGGCACTATTTATAGGGATCATTGTAAATCTATTGTATTAATGGTGTGGATTCTTGTGTAAAGAGAATTCTAATAAACCTTTGGCTGTTTTGTGGAGTAGGCACGCTGCTGAACCATGGTAACTCTTCTCCCTCTTCTTCTTCCTCATGTTTGTTATTTTTTGTGTGTCTGTCTCATTGCTCCACGTGATCTCTTTCTCTCTTCCTCTTCTTCCGTGTTAGAGACGGAGAGGTGTTGCCTCCTTTGCGCAACAATAGTGACATGGTCTTATGTAGAATGCACTGGAGTGATAAGATCCAAGGAAATACCCCCAAATAATGGGGGTTAACATGGCTTGTTGATGATGTAATAGAATGAACCCTTTTACCCCTTTTGCAAGCTTACAATAGTGTTGGTCGCACTTTTTCAACTCCACAATAAATTCATCTTTGTAAGAAATGACAAGTTATCACCAACTCTGGAGCAACACTACCAGGTGCATTGTGGCAAATTAAAATGAAGTTAAGACACGTTATAATTTTCCATAGAATTTGGGCAGAATGCTGTGAAACAGTTTTTGCAAATAAGAGATTAAAAAAAATTGTTAGAAGAGTGAAATTATAAGGTTTATCTGCTTAGGTAGTGCTATCTAGCACCTACATTTAATTGTATTATGATTTTACATTTATATCCATATAAATTATATATTTACAACAAGGTCCCTGAATATTTACACATAAGTCCCTATCAATCCCTGCAAACTCATTAAAGATATTTAAAAAATCATTTAAATTGTTATAAATGCATTCAAATAGTGTTAACCAATAAATCTTCCTGATCTCTATGGCTCACAAATGATGTGATGAGCTCCTTTTGAATACATAATTTCATTGCTAAAGAGGCAGTAAATCTTTACATGTATAGGGCTCTAATAAAATACTAGATTGTACACAATGTTCGTTGCATGGAAACTTGATTATCACAGTAACTTTATTGGCTCAACTCATTCATCGACTACTTAAGCTAGATGAGTTTAGACATGGCTCGATCTACTGCTATATTCTACCTTGCACAAGGCTAGAACTATTGCCTTATATTTTGCCTCTGCACATGACCTGACTACTACAATTTGCCTTTGTTCTCTAGAGATAGAATAGCTTGATGTAGCTTGTCTAAGAATTTACTCAATCTGCATTTGTATACCCTACGCCCTACACTTAGAGATGGGAGATGGCCATATCTGAGACCTTGCCAATGAACACTTTTGATATACCATAGGATCAACAAAGCTACCTCCTAATGATATGACATCAAAGCCACCTCCTAATTACATCGTATGGATCCCCAAGAAATTAACCAATCACATTGACAGCATATGGGTGTCAAGTTTAGCTTACCAACTCAACAATATCTTCCTAGGACATAATAATTCCTTCTTTTAATATCAATTTAGCATTATGATCTATTGAAGTATCAACCAAGATGCAAAATATCTGATGGGAATAATATTGTTCAATACCATATCAATAGTGTCGGTGGAGAATTGGAGAAGGAGATAAAAAAGAATAAGAATAGAACAACTATATATCTGAATAAAAATCGAAAAATTATATATCTAACTTCCATCTTGGATAGAACAGTTTTGGCATTGTCTTGAATGGATAAAAGCTAAAAAATATATCAAACAATTTTAAATCATCTTAGAGTGTCTTGTAGCATAGGGTGTTGAATGTTAGTATGACATGTACATGTTTGACATAATAATAGAATAAATTAATTGTGCCAAGTAATATCAAGGTACAATAATTTATCGAAATGATACGCTTCGACTGTGTCACCTAGCATAATATGAGATTTCAGACAATAGTATCAACAAGCTTAACTACATTTCTTCAAGCATATTTGATGTAGCATAAAATTGTACCTCAAATCACATAAACCGATGAAATTAAGAAAGCAAAAGGGATAACTTCTCCCACAGGAGAGAAATCTCACATAGAGAATTAAAAGAGAATTTTATTAATCAAAGGATAATTATTACACTAGAACTGGAAATTTTAATAAACTCTATACCAACTAAATTGGGAAAGAAGTAACACTAATTGAATATCACAATAATCTCATTAAACTCTTATTAAAATAAAGGCCTTTTGATGTAGCACAAGAGGACATTTAGTGTTGGGAGGTTTGGGCAGTAGAAATCTAGAATGAAGTGGTAAAGGGATTGTAAAAACTTAGGTATCACACCTAAGGATTCCTAGGCATCACACCATAGGGAGATTGTATCACACAACCAAAGAGAACTCTCACAACTTTGATATCTATTTCATATCAAAGCATTATAGCAGTACACATATTTATAATTCATAAAGGACTCATAAAGACACATACGAAACATAAATGCTAGTAGATAGACTCATCAAAACCATAAAGGACTCATAAAGACACATAGAAAACATAAAAGACTCATAAAGATGCACCAACTTTCCAAGCATGGGAAGTTAAAGCATATTTGAAAGCTCGACTATTAATTTGGCATATCTTGGAAGATCATAGACCTACTTGAGAAATGATATAAAGTTCATGAATTCCAAAAGGTTGAAATCAAAAGCACAATTAAATGTCCAATAATTTGGCATATCTTGGAAGATGATAGATCTACTTAGGAAATGATATAAAGTTCATGAATTTCAAAGGGTTGAAGTCAGAAGTTAAAAGTTAAAAGTCAAAAGACAAGATTAAATGTCCAACAAATATTATTATAGCATCTTTATAAGTCTTTTATATTTCCTATATGTCTTTACGAGTACTTTGTGTTTTTGATAAGTCTATCTACTAGCATTTATGTTTTGTATATGTCGTTATGTCCTTTGCGAGTCCTATTATAAATGTGTATTGTTGTAATGTTGTGATATGAAATAGATATCTAAGTTTTGAGAGTTCTCTTAGATTGTGTGATACAATCTTCCTATGGTGTGATGGCTAGGAACCCTTAGATGTGTACCTAAGTTTCTACAATCCCTTTACCACTTCATTCCAGATTTCTACTCCCTAAACCTCCCAACACAATCTCCTCTTGTGCTATATCATATTTGGTATCAGAGCCTAAGTTAAGATGTCTACAAGAATCGAAAAGAGCTTTAGAGGAAAGTTGACTGATAGTCAACGTGATGTGATACTTATTTGCATGATGGAATAACTTGATGGCATGTAAATTCAGCTAATGGTGTTGAAGCCATGATTTCTCAATCTAAAGGTGATCAAGTCCACGGAGAGAGAGAAGAAACATCTCAAGAAAACAACAACTTGATTAACGGCTCAACAATAAAGACTTTTTTCTGAGTGAACTAGAGGATTTCTCAAAATATAAAAAAATTACCAAGATGTTGTAGGAGATATCACAAAGAATGTTGTGCCAATTTAGAAGGGATAGTGAACCCCACTTTATTTGTTGATTGGTAACCCCATTTTATTTGTTGATTGGCTTATGGCAATATAAGAATATTTTGATTGGTAAGACATGTCAGATGATGGAAGAGTAAGGTTTGCTTGAATAAAGCTCGTGGGTTTAGCAAAAAATATAGAGAACTGGTGTTGAAGCAGACATAAGGAGATTAGGGTAACCACCAATCAACTCATGGCCGGAGATGAAAGATAAACTATGAGAGAAGTATCAACCTACAAATTAGGTGATCAGCTTATTAATTTAAAATAGTAAAATCATTTGTCTATAGTCGAGTATATGTATAAGTTCGATGAGTTAAAGACAAGGAACCAAATTGCTAAAGATCTTAGACAAACTCCTTCGAGGTTTAAAGTTGGATTAAGGTCTAAAATCAAAAGAGAATTATTAAGACATCCACTTTACAGCCTAGAACAAGCTTTCCAAGTGGCGTTGGATTACAGAGGAGTATCTAAGTTATTCATTTGGTGAGAAACTTGGAGTTTCAGCGATAAATACAAAAAATCATAAAAGCAACTAGCAAGCAAGAGTAGGATTTGAACTCATTTAATCTAGCAAAGTGACTCTAAACCACCTTTGAAACCAACTGAGTTAAAGAACAAGGGTAGCATATGTTTCAAGTGTCAACTTATAATTGTCCTAAAAAAAATCTATACATAAGGATACAACATCAAGATGCTGTTGAAAATCAAATAGGAGGAGATGAAAATTCTTTAGATTATAGAGTTTACATTGAAGATGATTTGGAAGCAGATGAAGACACTTCTTTGGCAACTATTGTTAGGGGTATTCTTGCTACTCCAAAAAGTCGAAGGTGAAGATTGGCGACGGACATCTATTTCATATGTTAATTCATTATGGGAACAAGCACATAAGCTTATCATTGATGGAGGAAGTTGTATGAATGTTATCTCAGCATCTATGGTAGAGCACCTCAAGCTTCCTACGCAGCCACATCCCCAACCACACAAGGTCGAATGAATAGATAACATATCTATTCTGCTAACACAACGCTGCCCTATTTCTCTTGCTTGTAAAAATTATGGTGACTCTATTTGGAACAACATTATTCCTATAAAAGTAACTCATATACTTCTTAGGAGACCTTGGCTATATTATCGAAATGTGCATCATTATGGCAAGGAGAAGATATACACTTTCATGTTCAACAACAAGAAAATATTATTGAAACCAATGCAAAAAAGAAAGAAATACGAGCAAGAGAAGGCAAAGAATGCTACTAATAGTGGAAATTCTCTTCAAATTCTAACCAAGAAAAATTTTCGACGGGATACCAAAGAAGGTTCTACTATATATGCCCTTATAATCTAAGAATTTAAAGACATTACCGAAGCTTTCTCATTTCCTCTAGAAATCACTATGTTATTAAATGACTTTTTTGATATGGCTCCAGAAGAATTACCTAGTGAGCTTCCATCAATACGTAAAATTCAACATGTTATTGATTTTGTGTCACGTTCACAACTACCCAATCTACCTACCTATCAAATGAATCTAGTCATGCGGAATTGAAGAGGCAAGTGGATGAATTGTTGTCCAAGGATTTCATTCAGGAAAGTCAAAACTCATGTGTTGTCCCTACATTGTTAACACTAAAAAAGATGGTAGTTGCACGTGTATTGACAATCGTGTGATCAATATAATCACTATCAAATATTGATTCTCAATTCCCCGTCTTGATGGTATGCTGGATATATTAGCTGGTTCTTGCATCTTTTCAAAAATTGATTTGAAAAGTGGATATCAACAAATCGCATAAGGCTCAGAGATGAATGGAAGACGGCTTTCAAACTAAAGATAGTGGTTGAGCCTAGGAGAAATAATTGAAACCATTAATTTTGATATTGGTTCCCATACCACAATTGGAATTGAGGTTAGTGATTGATGAGGACTATCAAGGAAGGCATGGAGCTCACGCAATTATGGATTAGTAAGGGAGAGGTTTCGTTTAAAAGCTAGGGAGGGCAGTTCAAGGGGGATGGGATAGCTTGGCATTAGTATCGAATCAAAATGAGGCATCTCATTATCATTGTGAAATAGGATTAATTTGTGTATTTATAGTCTTTAAAGATATAACTTATTCTATCTAAAATTTAAGCATATGACTAGATATGTCATGAATCACTGTCTAATTTTTCTAGTAACCATACTCAACAATCTTTCAGCAGAACATCATAGGTAAACCATCTAACCATAATACCAGTAAAGATAAAGTGTCTAACCATTATTCAATTGATAAATCAACTCACCGAATTTCTGATTCTTTCCGCTCACGTTGACTTACCTATTAAACAAAGTATATAAATTTATTCTAAAAACCCCAAAATAGATAGGCAAATTGACTAATAGAGAAGATTCATACCTCACTCCCATTGAGGAACTTAACTTTTGCAAGTCGCGCAACCAACACAAATCTTGGAACACCTCCTTTGGAAGGATCAACAATAGGATTGTCTGAAAGCCTTATGTCCTTCAATTAATGCCAAAACATGAAGTTACGAAAAAATATGCAGATGGTGATCCCAAATACAAATTTCTCTAAAATGTAAGTCAACTCAGATTCAGCTGATGCATGTGTGAAAGAATAATGAATGGCACATGCTGTGGTCCTTGCAAATAATATAGCAATATCAAGCATTTGACGTGAGCTATTGTTATTTAGGCAATGGATGAGTGGAGGAGAGAAATTATCAAAGAGAATTATCAGAGAATGGTGTGCATGCACAATTATCCAAGATAAATGAGCTCACCATCAATCTAGGGAACAGGTTCAAGGAATCGATTGATGCCGCGTTATCAATCTCATTGGATCCTAAACATCTTTTTAGTTGTCAGTCACATTAGAGAAAATCAACTAATGTATCAAAGAATGTATCAATCTCTAATAATTATGTTCAACGTCCAAAAGGATATTACAAAAAAGTTAAAACCAGAGTCCACCAATGAAATCAAAGAGGCATCGCAAGTTACCTAGAAGTAGGCACTGCAGACATTCAAATGGTCTAATATTTGTAGCCTTTGTAGAAAAATCACTTCCTGTCATTCGTTGATCAAGAGGGTAGTATATTTGCCTCAGTTTATTCCTGTTCAAATGCAGCTGTTCCAAACTGCAACCATAACTTAAATATCTTGGACTAGGAAACATGAGTGCTAGAGAAAAATACAAGCTTACGTTCTCAAACTTCTTGAAATAGCAATAATGGACATGTTAGATGGCAGCATGCATTCTTACCTCCTTAAATAAGAAAGCTTCAATATTTCATCCCATGATTCAATATGATTCTCTTCCAAATTTAAAACTCTCAACGAATCAAATCCTTGACCACGAGCATTGGAAGCACACTGTTTGATGAAATAACATAGCATCATATTTCTTTGTTCTTAGGTTTTTTTCGTTTTGTTTTGTTTTTAAAATCACTTATAGAAGATACAGAATTCGGCATTGAGAGCAAAAAAGGAACTAATCATTGGCCATGCTAAATATTGAAAAACCACTCCCTAAATGTTCATTTAGGTCCATAACTAAATACTGATGGAAATAAATTTATTGTTACCAAAATTTAATAAATAAATGAATCACCAAGAGTGACTACATTACATGGGATAAGCACCACTTACACCAGTGAAGAAAAGGTACCATCGATAGCCAACAGAGAAGCCCTTTCAACATGCTCTTTACAAGTAGCATAAATGGCAAATCAAGATAAAAATAAGCATATAAGGCCAGTTCTTTTCATTCATTAATCATAGTTTAAAATCTCGTGTCGTACCAAGCGGCAAGGGTGGAATTTATTGTTCCATTTGCTGACCAGCATGGCACCAAAACCGGCACGCCCCCTCGAGGCCCCGCGCAAGGCTACGCAGTCATGCCAAGGCCCCACGTGAGGCCCCGTGGCTACACAACGAGACCACTGAGTTATTTTTTAAAATTTTTATTTTGTTAACTATTATTTTTTTATTTTGTTAATAGTTATTTTTTCCTTCTTAATTAATTTTTCTTCCTCCCCATATTTTTATTTTTATTTTTTTTATCCTTAAACACATGGAAAAATTTTCTTTTTAATTTTTTTATTCCTTTCCTCCTTAAATACATTAAATACATGGGGAGAAAATTTATTTTTAATCTGATTAAAATAAATTAATCCAATATTATGTTTAGACTTTAATTAATTCTAAATTGATTTTTACTCAATGCTAATTTTTAAAACATTAGTATAACCAAATAGTAAATATTTATTGTAATCAAATACAATAATAATATTTTTTAATTAATATATTTTATATTTAAAAAATACCGAAATCGTATCAGCACAATACGATATTAAACCATATCGTTTCAATCGTAAACCAAAACTCCGATACGGCTCAAAATTTTAAACCATGTTCCTAACGTAAGTTCAAGATTATAGATTTGAAGAAATCAGAATGTAACTCTTACCACTATTATCTGTATATTATTTTTCATCAAATGTAATTCTTGGATAGCAGAAAGTGATTCTTTGAGTTCTTCAACCTGATTGCAGTAAACTAATAGTCAGCTGTTTTGATAGAAAAAAAAAATTACATCTACATCTTTAAGTGTCACCTGATTCCATGTGATGCCACAATTACTAAGAACCAGTACACGGATGCCCCCAAGAGAAGGAATATAAGGAATTTTACAATCCATGAGATTATTTGTTAAGTTGAGAATTTCAAGAGCTGGTAGTGCTTTGCAGAGGGTATCAATATCCTAGGACAACAAAAGACGGAATTAAATTAACTGAAATGATAGTTATCGACAAGAAGCCAACAGCCAAAAGATTAATATATCAAAAAAGTTTCATGTACCAAAGAGAGAAATATACTCCAAACAAAAAATCAGAAAATTTAATTGATTCAAGTACTCAACTCATATTAATCCACATTGCTTGTTTTACATTTATTATAGTAACTGGGACAGAAATGTGTTGCATAAAATTTGGCTAAGAAGATTTTAGCCACAGGGCGTCTCTAGCTTTTCTCCATGTTATTTGAGATAAAAAGAATTAATTATCTTTATTGAAGAGTGAGACATATTTATATACAAACTAGAAATCTATTTTAGGAAATTATAATTAGGCAAATTGATGATTAGTTAATTAACAGATATATTAATTAATATATATAGATAATATAGTAACTAATATATATATATAGATAATACTCCAAAAATACTGAAATGCAAAATCCAACACCACAGAACAAGAAAGGATCCTGGATATAGCAGCGGTAGGCAACACTCTCTCACACCTTGCCTTCATTATGGCCAATACATCAGAGTTGTGCTGGATGAATTCTGTGTCCTTTCAGTACACATGGTATCGACCAGACACAAGTTCTCAGACAACACGCACTGCACCAGAAGGAATAAATTTGATTCCTTCTATGGTGGAGAACAAGAGGATTAGAGCTATGAATTAGGGTTCATGGAGTACCAATTACAGTCAATGGTGATTAGCGACACCATGGATGCATCATGCATCAAAAGAAACTGTGAATCAACTGGTACGCAAACATTTATTTCTGACTATTCATCCTCCTCTAGTTGGCCGCACTAGGACCAACCGTATATGTTATACTTACATAAGTATATGTTATATTTACAACAGGGTATATGTTGTATTTACAACAATTCTAGACTATATTTACAACAGTAGTTATATGTTATAGTTATAACAGTTATATGTAACATTTATAATATATATCATATCAGTATTTATATCTGTTACATTAACAGTATATTATTTTTAATGTATATCATATCAGGATTTACATATGTTATATTAACAGTATTAAATGACATCATGTATTATAAAACAATGTTATTCAATATTTACATTTCATATTATATAAATTGTTATATAATTAATAATGTGTAACAGATATAAATTATCAATTATAACAGTTATATAACATTAATAATAATAATTGCTATTAATAGATATAACAAAAAAATCTATAATAATTTATCAGTAATATAATAATGATATGTAATAAATTTTTAATTATATAACAACTATAAATTATCTTATACACCGCCCACCACGAACCGATCCCAATCTAACATAAAGGAAGAGGGTTACATTAGGTTGTCAGCCAATATTAAACTATGACAAATGTTTAATGAATGGATCCAAAATTATTGTGCTAATGCTAGGTTGTTCCCCGGAAGGAACGTGTTGTAGGGATGTCTCGGCAAGGACCGCTACAACTCCAGGTCTCGGGTGTAGTGTAAAATAGGTAAGAGTTCGCATTGCAGGGTGTATTGGCAAGGACCGCTACATCTCCATGAGAACTTGGGTGTACTATTAAATAAGCAAGAGTTCTCACACTATAAGTTGGATAAGAACAAAAATTATAGGAAAACTAATAGTCTAAGATTTGGAACATGGAACATAGGAACCCGTAAAGCAATGGAGGTAATAGATACAATGATTAGGAGACGAATTAGTGTTTTATGTGTAAAAGAGACACTGGGCGAGAAGAAAAAGATGATAAAGAACTCAGATTTTAAATTATAGTACATAGGAAAGAGTAAAACAAGAAATGTAGTGTATATTTTTTTTAGATAGTTCATTCAAAAATAAAGTTACATGAGTAGTTAAAAAGGGAGAAGAATTATAGCACTCAAGATAGTAGTAACGACAGAAACTATGAACGTAATTAGCATATATGCATCTCAAGTAGGATTAGATGAAGATATCAAATCAAGATTATGAGACAACCTAGATGAAGTATTACAAACATTTCATCAAATAAAATAATTTTAATAGGAGACGATCTAAATGACCATGTTGGAGTGAAAAACGAGGAATATGAGAAAATGCATATAATTATAGGTTTAGAATAAGAAATAAAGAAAGGAAAACTATATTGAATTTTGCGATAGCATATGACCTTATATTGCTAATATTTAAAAAGAAGAGAGAGAGAACACTTGATAAGTTAAAGGTAAAAATAATAAATCGCAAATTGACTTTCTTATGGTTAAGAAAAGAGATAGAAAGATTTATAAAGATGGCAAGATCATCCCTAGAGAAAGCTAAACTACTCAACATAGGTTAATATCGTTGGATATACTCCTCAATTATAGTATTAATAAAAGAAAAACATACATGATTCCTAGAATTAAGCGGTGGAAGTTAAAGGATGGGACATAAAATATATTTAAGGAGAAGGTAGAAGTACAAACAACAAGTGAAATATACTGTAACTGTAATACACATGTGATAAGATAATATCAAAGTCAAAAAATAGTAGCTAAGAATATATTCGGTGAGTTAAAGGGGCATGCACCACTAAGTAAGGAATTTTAGTAGTAGAATGAGAAAGCATAGAAGAAAATAAAGGAAAAATGAACCATCTATAAGGAATTATATATTTGTAAGACCGAGGAAAATTCAAAAAAATATACAATAACCCATAGAAAGGCTAAGAAAGAGTGAATGAAATAAAGAATGAAACTTTCGTATAACTATATTGAAAATTGAATACAAAAGAAGAGGAAAAAATATTTATAGAATAGTTAAAATGAGAGTGAGGAAGACAAGATGTATTAAAAATGAATGCAATAGGATACTAGTAAATGATAGAAAAATAAAAGAGCGAAAAGATATTTTCTTCAACTTTTTAATAAAAATTTAAGTGACTTAAGCAGGTCAAATGAATGTAGAAATTTAAATTTTTATCGTAAAATTCAAACTTCAAAAGTAAAACAAGTTTTAAATGAGATGCAAAATGGAAAAGTCATTGATGAACCAGATAATATTCCGAGGTATGGAAGTGCAAGCTATTGAATGACTTACCAAATTATTTAACATGATATTGAAAATAAAAAAAATGTCTAATTAATAGAGGATAAGTATTCTAATTTCCTTATATAAGAACAAGGGAAACGTACAAAATTGTGTAAACTACAGAGATATTAAACGAATGAATCATACTATGAAACTTCGGGAAAAAGTAATAGAAAAAAGATTAAGGAGACCACAGTGATCGAAAATCAATTTAGGTTCATCGACAATAGAAATTATATATATTTTAAGACAAGATCTACACATGATATTCATTGACTTAAAAAAAACTTATGATAAGTCCCAAAAAAAATTATGTGGAGAATTTTAAAAAAGAGAAATATTAGTGTAACTTATATTGAACTAATTAAGGATATGTATGAGAATGTAACGATCAAAGTGAAGACTTCAAGCGGATTAACTAAAGCATTTTCAATAAAAATATGGTTGCATCAAGAATCAGCTTCCCTATCTTTTTACGCTAATCATAGATGAACTTCCCTATCTTTTTAAGCTAATCATAGATGAACTCACAACACATTTAAAACACAGTACTGTGGTATATGTTATTTACAGATGATATTATTTTGGTAGATGAGATATGTGAAGTAGTAAATGCTAAACTAGAATTTTGACGGAAAACACTAGAAGTGAAAAGTTTTAGACTTAATAGAGTAAAGACAAAATATATGAAATTTAACACTAAAAAAATCAACGATTAGAGGCGATTTTAGCGACGGTTTATTTCACTCTGTCGCTAATAGCGACATATAACTTATTCGACGTCGGTATTAGTGACAGAGTATTTAATCCGTCGCTAATTATACAATAAAATTTAAAAAAATCATATGATCATTGATAGCAAAATATTAAATTCCAGCATTAATAGCAATGGATTAAAAGTTAGTTGTCACTTATAGCAACAGAGTAAATATTATCGCTAAAATCGAGAAAAAATAAGATTTTCCGCCCGTATATCGAATTCACACGATCGATCTCCTCTCTCTCACCCTCCGGTGATTCTGACAACCGTCCACGGCATCTCCATCCTATCCTCTCCGGCGTTCCTTTACGTGTCCTCGATGGCGGCATCCAACAGCTTAGTTACCCACTCCGGCCTCAACACTCTCTCCATCGTTTCTGAGTCATTGGTGCTCTCCGGCATCCGCGAGTCTGTGTGCCAGAGCTCCTTCTCTCCGGACTCCAACTCCTCACTGTCATCATTATGCCCTAGATCTCCACTATTCGCAAGCACTCCTTCGAGAAAAAATCTATCTACTCTTCTCCATCGCAAGGTAAAGCTTTGGTGCTCTCAGGTCGTGTATGCTTATGAGGCTGAATTCGACCTCACGTTATGCTCACGAGACTGGATTTGTTTTCGAGGGCAAGCCCGCTGTATTATTTTGCTGATATTATGTGTATGCTCCATGTATGTTTGAATTTTTAGAACAATATTGATGCGCTAAGTTCTCATATATATGTTATTTTGATTGTCCAATTATAGTTTTCCATTGTCATGCATACTAATTATGATATTTGATAATTAGATTAAGTTAGAGATACAATGATTCCTATTCGATTGCAATTAATTTTATGAGACCTAAAAAGAAGCTCGTTCTTCTAATCCAATCATAAGAGAACCTCTTACAAGATACTAAGAGGGCGTTTGGTTCTTTCCTAAGAATAGGAATCGGAATGGGAATCATTGTATTGTGGAATGGGAATGGGTATAAGCATGGATATCACTCTTAAAAACAATGTTTGGTTAGTTGCATATTTTCTATCAAAATTTCCTTTTCTACCCTTAAAGGAAAATAAGAGAAAAAATTAGATGTGAAAGAAAGATGAATGTGAGAGAAAAATATGATGAAAGAGAATGATGAGAGAGAAAGTATGATAAGAGAGAAAGTGTGATGAGAAAGAATGAAGAGAGAGAAAGTGTGATGAGAGAAAATAAGAAAAGATAGTGTGATAGGAGAGAGCATAATGAGAGAAGATGAGAGAAAATATGATGCGAGAGAAAGTATAATAGGAGAGGATAAAGAGAGAGAAAATGTAATGAGAAAAAATGAGGAGAGAGTGTGTGCTGAGAGAGATTGAGGAGAGAGAAAGTATGGTGAGAGAGAAAGTGTGATGAGAAAAAAAAACAGTGAGTGTGATGGGAGAGATTGAGAAAAAAAATAGAAGGGAGTGTGACAAGAGAGATTGAGGAAAGCGAAAGTGGGATGAGAAAAAAAAAAAAAAAAAGAGTGTAATGGGAGAGATTGAGGAGAGAGAAAGTATGATGAGAAAAAAAGAAGGAAGAGAGTGCGATGGAAGAGATTGAGGAGAGAGAAAGTATGATGAGAGAGAAAGTGTAATGAGAAAAAAAAAAAGAGGAAAGAGAGTGTGATAGGAGAGATTAAGGAGAGAGTGTGTGATAAAATGATGAGAGAGAAAATATGATGAGAAAGAACAAGGAGAGAGAAATGATATGAAAGAAAAAATAAATAAATATATTTTGATATTTGATATTAAGGGAGAAAATTTTAGTTTTAGGTCAAGGGTATTTTTGAAATAAGAGAATATTTTGATTGATGAAAATAGGGTAATGGTTCATTGAAGGAGAGGTACATGAGAATGAGTTATTACCAAATTTCAAGGATTCATTCCCTTATTTGTATTCTTATTCCTATAATCCAAACATTAACAATGACAATCAATAATTCTTATTCTCATTCCCCACTCTTATTCCCCTAAACCAAACGCCCCCTAAGGTTTCCGATATTTACCTTAGAAAAGCATGCTTAGTTTCATGGGACCTAAATGATTTAAATATAATCATGCTTAATTTGACATGATTAACAATGTTGGAAATTTTATTCTCATTAGGATACAATGTATATGAACAAGACTTGGATGTACAATAGGTTAGGCAATGGTTTTATCAATCAAGAATTTTTTACTAAGGTTGAAGAATTTGTAAACTTCATTGAGTCTCATCTAGAATGCTTAAATAGTACCAAGTTAAATTGTCCATGTAACCAGCGCAAATGTAGAAATATAGTTTTCCGTGATAAGAATACAATGAAAACACATATATATATGTAGGTATAGGTTTATTTCAAATTATTATAATTGATACTGTCATGAAGAGTCGTATATATTTGACCAAATTAGACCTTGTGTTGCTTCGTCATCCTGTCCGATTGCTCCATAGGAATCATGAAGGCATATGAATACAATGCAATCAATAGTTTACAACACAATAAATGCATATGATCAATCAAATATAGAGAAAATACCTACGCCCGAAGTTCAGAAAATATATCATATGTTAAAAGCTAGTGAAAAAAAATTATGGGAAAGCATTCCTTCCAGTCATTCTCAACTAGCAGTTGATTATTGAACATGAAGGCAGAACAACATTTCTTTAAACGATATTACGATGGCATGTATCATTTGATGTCAGAGTTGCTCCCCACTAATAACTACATGACTAATAGCTTTTATAATATAAAGAAATTGATTAGAGATTAGGGTGTACTGGTAGAGAAGATTTATTGTTGTATCAATAACTGCATGATCTTTTGGAATGAAGATAGCGAACTTATGGAATGCAGAATATGTAATCACCCTCGTTAACAGAGTAGTCACATGCCTTAGAAGAATAAAAATATTCTCTTGAAAGTCATATATTACTTCCCGTTAACTGCTAGGCTTCAACACTTATATGCATCTGTCGCAATAGCAAGCTACATGAAGTGGTATCAAAATCATGTACACGAAGGAGATATAATGTGTCATCCTTGTGACTCCCTGCATAAAAACATCTTGATACAACATTTTCCTCCTTTGTAATGAAACCATATAATGTAAAACTTGGACTTTCCGCATATGGATTTCAGTCATTTGGAAGCTATGACGAGCAATATTCATCCTGGCCAGTTTTATTAACACCATATAACTTACCTCGTGAAAGATTTTCATATTTCTTACTGCGCTTATCTCAAGTCTTCAGAATCCAAAAGGACAAATAGATATTTTTTTACAACTTTTGATTGCAGAGCTAAATCATTTATGAAATATAGGGTCGAAGACTTATGACATTCTAAGTAAATCAAATTTTACAATGTATGTTGCTTTGTTATAAACGATTAGTGATTTTTGAGCATACTCAATATTGTCAAGATGGAACATGGCTGGTAAGTTAGTATACCACATTGCATAAAAGAGTCTGATGTATTTTATTGCCTTGCAGTGGAAAGATATCCTGGCTTGATAATCATCATAAATTTTTACCAAATGATCACTCATTCAAGCAACAACAACAACCAAGCATTATCCCACTAGGTGGGGTCGGCTATATAGATCCTTTTACGTATTGAGCTCCATCTCCTACTGTTAGAATATTGTAACATAATAACAAGGGGTATTATTGTAATTATGTTGTATATTATTCTCTATATAAGTCAATAACTTCGTAGTATCTAATACACGATTTTCTCTTAACATGGTATCAGAGTCAGGCCAAAAGAGAACCCTAATTTCCTACGTCGTCACTCTCTTGCGTTTTCTCTTCTCCACCTCTTCCCTGACAGCACCCTCTTCGTATTCGCCATCGATCGCGCGATCATCCTCGACGTGACCAGCAAGTGCGCGATCCGCAGGCTAACTCCCATCCCTAACGGCCAACAAAGCTATCCCGCCTCGGGCTCCTCTGTTCTTCACGACATCTCCGACGGGTCTGGGGAAGGTGATGACCTCATCTTAGGGTTCTTCTAACTAAGGCGACAATGTCTCCTCAATGTTCCCTTCCGGCGAAGTAGTTCTGCTCTGGCACGGTGGATTTCCCTCATCTCTCGATCCTTGTTGAAGAGTGCCGACTTTAATCTAGGGTTTCGTTGTCGCAATAGTTCTGCTCTCTGAAGGCTTCCCGCAGACGTAGTTTCTAACAGAGGAATCCGGCTGTTCTTCCCTCTTCTCTGGCTATTCTTTCTTCCTCTCCGTCCCTACATCCGAAGATTTCCTTGCCGACGTGGTTGCTAACGCAAGGTGTTCAACAGAGGAGAAGGTCAACAAAGCAGTGAGCATCTTCTTCTCAATTCCAGTCGACCGTTTCATTTTCATCTCCAGCAAGCTCTTCTCTGAGTGCATCACTGAGGCTGTTGTGGACTTTCTACCGACATGGTTGTGGAAGCAGGGAGTTTTCACCAGAGAAGGGGCAGTCGGCTGCCTCTTCATCTTCTTTTTCGACGTTCTTCACAGTTCTTTTCAAACTAATCAATGGCTACATCCGACATCCCAAAGCCAGATACCTCAATCTTTACCAATCACATCACTGCACCACTCTCCTCCGAGCAGTTGGATGGTAAGAACTACTCCTCTTGGTCCTCTTACATTGAGCTTTGGCTTGTTGGAAAGGATTATGAGACACATCTCTCTTAAACTGAAGAGGATGTCCAAATCGCCGATTGTCCTCTATGGTGAATGGTTGACGCCCAGTTGTGTTGCATTATCCGAGCCACCATCCATCCATCTCTTAGGAATGTCTTCCGTACTCACAAAACCTATAAAGATGTTTGGACACACGCTCAACAACTCTTTACAAAGACCTCTCGGCGACTCTATCAAGTTTGTGAAGATCTTATGACCATCCTCAGTGCCCATCAAATTAAGGATTCAATGTCAACTTATCTAGGTTTCGTCTCTAGACTTCTTTGTAACTTTAATGAACTATTTCCACCTGCGGCCACTCCTGTTGCGGAGCTTGAAAATCGGAAGAAGTTTTTTATGTCTCTGGCTTTATATGGTCTGCGCTCAGATTATTCTCATGTTCGTGATCAAATCCTGGGCAGCCCCACATAAGCTACCATAAACAGTACCTGGGCGACTCTCCTCCGTGCCACTGCCAAAGTCCTGACGTTACCTCCTTCAGTTCCTAGTGACTCGTCAACTTTGATCTCTCGAAACAACAACAGACCTCTAACTCGTAAGGGCGGCAAAGGACGTCCTCGGTGTGATCACTGCCACCGACCAGGACACACGATTGATAGGTGTTGGAGTCTACATGGTCGACCTCCTCGGTCTCTTGATTGTGTTATTTCTTTTACTAAAAGGTGTGTTTCCTTACAGTACCGAAGTATGGGGAGGATGATTGGCATCGGATGTGAGACTCATGGACTTTATCGGCTGCAACAACCCTCTCTTGTTGGTTCGGCGGCGGCATCTCCACTTCTTATTCATGCTAAGTTAAAACATCCAGGTCTTGATAAGTTGAAACAATTACATCCTAATCTTTCCCACTTAGAGTCTTTGTATTGTGAGTCGTGTCAGTTAGGTAAGCATGTTCGTAGTTCTTTTTCTCCTCGCACTGTGAGTCGGGCTACGTCCCCCTTTGCTTTGGTTCATTTTGATGTTTGGAGTCCGAGTCGTGTTTCTTCTACATTGGGATCACAATATTTTGTTACTTTTATAAACGATTTTTCCCGTTGTACATGGTTGTATCTAATGAAGGAACGTTCAGAATTATTTTCTATTTTTCAATCTTTTTTTCATGAAATCAAAACTCAGTTTGGTATTTCTCTTCGAACTTTGCCAAGTGATAATGCATGCGAGTATCTTTCTACTCAGTTTCGTTCCTTCTTGGCATCTCATGGTGTACTGCATCGCACGTCTTGCCCTTATACCCCTCAATAGAATGGGGTTACAGAACGCAAGAATCGTCATCTCCTTGAGACCACTCGGACTCTTCTTCTCCATTCTTATGTTCCTTATCAGTTTTGGGGTGATGTCGTACTTACTGCGTGCTATCTCATCAATCGTATGCCTTCCTCCACTCTCCAAGGTAAAATACCTCATCATATCCTCTTTATCCTTTACCACCTCGGGTCTTTGGTTCTATATGTTTTGCTCATGATCTTGATCCTAGCATTGATAAACTCTCTCCTCGGTCTCATAAGTGCGTTTTCCTTGGGTACCCACGGTCTCAAAAAGGGTATAAGTGTTATTCCCCTACTCTTCGTCGATACTTCATCTCTGCTGATGTCATATTCTTTGATTCGGTTTCATTTTTTGGGCCTCCCGCTTACCAATCCGAAATTTCTCCCTCTCCACTTGCACTAGTGACTATCCTTGGTCCTCCGAAGGCGCCTTTATCATCCCCAGCCTCGTCTCCTCCTTTGCAGGTTTATCAGCGTCGTCCTCGTCCTGCTTTGTCACCGACCGACCCTAACACTGCTGTGGACACATCTTTGGAGCCAAGTCCTTCGTCGTTTCCTCCGGGATCCCATCTCCTGACTCTGATATTCCTATTATACATCGAAAGGGTATGCGTTCCACTCGTAATTCTTCTCCTCACTATGTTTCTTTGAGTTATCAGCGTCTTTCTCCTTCCTATTATTCTTGTCTTTCTTCCTTATCGTCTGTTTCTTTTCCTAAGACTGCAGGTGATGTCTTTGCCCATCCAGGATGGAAACAGGCTATGCTCGATGAAATTTATATTTTACAGAGTAGTGGGACTTGGGATCTCATTCCTCTACCACCTGGAAAGTCAGTTGTTGATTGTCAATGGGTGTATACGGTTGGTCTAGACGGTATAGTTGACAAACTTAAGGCGTGTCTCGTTGCTAAAGGCTATACTCAGATCTTCGGATTGGATTATAGAAATACTTTTTCTCATGTTGCCAAGATGTCTTCTGTACGCCTATTCCTATCAATTCGTCATTGGCCTCTTTATCAGTTGGACATCAAAAATGCATTCTTACATGGTGATCTGCTCAAGGAAGTCTATATGGAGTAACCTCCGTGTTTTGTTGCTCAGGGGGAGTCTTCTGGTCATGTATGTCGCATGCGGAAATCTTTATATAGCTTCAAGCAATCACCCAGAGAATGGTTCGGTACATTTAGTACTGTAATTTAACAGTTTGGCATGACTCGGAGCGAGGCTAACCATTCTGTCTTTTATCGCCACTCATCTACTAGTTGGATCTACGTAGTGATTTATGTTGATGATATTGTCATCACATGTAGTGATCATCTTGGAATTTTACAGGTGAAATAACATCTTTTTAAATATTTCCAGACAAAGGACCTCAGCAAACACAAATATTTCTTGGGGATAGAAGTAGCACAGTGTAAACAAGGAATCGTCATATCCCAAAGGAAGTATGCAATGGATATTTTAGAAGAAACAGGAATGTTAAACTCAAAGACAGTCGACAGCCCTATGGATCAGCCGCTTCCAGATCATGAACGGTACAGGCGATTAGTAGGGAAACTAGGCTACCTTACTGTTACTCGTCCGAATATCTCATTTGCGGTAAGTGTAGTAAATCAGTTTCTCAACTCTCCATGCAAAGAATATTGGGATGATGTGACTCGCATTATTCGATATATCAGAGACGCACCAAGAAAGGGTCTTTTGTATGCAGACAAAGGACATACTCGAGTCATAGGGTACTTTGATGCAGATTGGGCAGGATCTCCCACTAATAGAAGATCCATTTCTGGATTTTGTATATTTGTCGTAGGTAACCTTGTTTCTTGGAAAAGCAAAAAGCAGAATGTTGTAGCAAGATCCAGTGCAGAGGCAGAGTATCGGGCTATGGCCATAACTAGTCAAGAGCTTATATGGCTAAAACGGTTGCTTCAAGTTTGGGGAGGTTACACAAATGTCACTTATATGTGACAACCAAGCTACCATGCATATTGTCTCGGATCCAGTTTTTCATGAGAGGGCAAAGCATATTGAAGTTGACTATCACTTTATTAGAGAGAAAAGTATATCAGGAGAAATATCTACTAGTTTTGTCAACTCACATGATCAACTAGCAGATATATTCACTAAGTCACTGAGAGGTTCCCGAATTGACTATATATGTAACAAGCTAGGTACATATGATCTATATTCTCCAGCTTGAGGGGGAGTATTAGAATATTGTAAACATAATAACTAGGGGTATTATTGTAATTATGTTGTATATCCTTCTCTATATAAACCATGGTGTCTAATACACAATTTTCTCTTAATACCTATTATATCA
Source organism: Zingiber officinale (assembly GCF_018446385.1). Lineage (NCBI taxonomy): Eukaryota > Viridiplantae > Streptophyta > Magnoliopsida > Zingiberales > Zingiberaceae > Zingiber > Zingiber officinale. The sequence continues at coordinate 36,763,847 of NC_055995.1, forward strand.
TTATCTATACTTAAATAAATTTTATTTTATTTTATTGTTGCTAACCAAGTTTTTTTTATCTTCCTCTTCCTCGTTTAATATGCATGTTTGTCATAGTTTCACATCGCCGAGCTGAAGCATTTATTAATCGCATAAGTACATGTCAGTACCATCTTAAACGTGTCTCTCGGAATTTTTTCTCAATAGATGCAACTCCGTCTCTAATGTGTTTACGAAATCTAAATTCCATTCAGGATATTAGCGACGGTAATAATTTACAGTCGCTAACTAGCTTACAGAAAATCGCGATGAATATATATAAAACCATCGTTATTTTTAGCGACGGCATTGTATATTCCATCGTAAAAAATGTCAATGACAGAAATCTAAACAACGGAATATATTCCATCACTGATTCATCTCTAATTGCATATAGTGAAGAATTAACCATGGAAAATGTCCGTCGTTAAACGCTATAATTTTTATAGTGTAAGTTTAGCAATATTAGACATAATAAAATAATTGTTAAGATATAGAACGGAGAGTTTTAAGTATTTAGGATCATTTTTGCAAAATGATAGAGGGATTGAGAGAGATATCTTACATTGAATACAAGCATTGAAATGGAGGGGGCCTGGTGTTTTATGTGATTATAAAGTACCTCTAAAACTTAAAGGGAAGTTCTATAAAATGACGATTAGATCTGTAGGCTATGACTCGAGCACATGAGCAGAAGATGAGAGTTGCAGAGAAGAGGATGTTAAGGTAGATAGAATAAGAAATGAGAGCATTAGAAAATAAGTCGGAGTTGTATATATATTAAGGAAAAACTCTGAGAAACACATTTAAGATGATACAGATATATACTTAGACAAACAATAAATGTTATGCTAGGCAATGTAAAACTATGACAAACACGTACATCAAATAAGGAAGAGGAAGGTCAAAAAAGACTTGGTTAGCAACAATAAAATAAGATAAAATTTATTTAAATTTAAATGATATAGTAGGAGATAGAGTTCAATGGCGTAAAAGGATTCATATAGTTTACCCCACCTAGTGGGATAAAGCTTGGTTATTGTTGTATAAATTATCTTATACAATAAAAGTCAATAATTAACTCATAGTGAGCAATTATATAATATGATGATGATCAATTATATAATAATTATTATAATAGCAACAACCGCTATTTTAAATAATAGGCAAATTACTAGTTACATAACTTTAATTATTATATAATTATCAATTAATAAAATGATGTCGATTCGTTGGATGTTTTTAATTATTTTTAGTAAATTATTATTTTTGAATATTTTTTGAATTTTTTTGGTGTTTAAGGTATTTTTGGTAATTTTCATTTTTTATAAATTAGGGTTTTGAATCTATATAAGCATCTTGTTAGTTGATGTTAGGATAAAGTTTTATGGATTAATAATATTTTTCAACAGTGCCGTCTAAAAATTTCCCTATTTCCCGGTATTCTTCTAAATCAACATCTTTTAGAAGATTATTTTAGACGTTCGCCCAAAGAATAATCGATTTCTCACCCGACGTCAGTTGGTATCAAGGCTCTTTGTATCTCATGAATGTTCGTCGTGGCAAATTCTGGCTGAGAAAGCCTCTCACCTGTAAGTTAGAGCCCTAGAGCCAATCATTTGATGATTATATTTTGGACTTGTTGTATCATATTCTTATATATAAATAAAGGCATTTGTTTTGGTTATTATACTTACTTGTATTGGTGCCAAATAAACTAAGTATAATAGCGTCCTTGAGTAGAAGGTTCTCACCTATATCAATCGGTTAGTTGAACCGATAGTGAGATGATATAGGGAACACTACTCTTAATCATTCCTAGTCAAGTATTAACATTCAGGGACAATGTTAATGCAATAAGACTAGCATGTAGGTCAACTCGATGACTTGATCTCACAAGTCATGGATATAGAGATATCAAGTTGACACATGGGTATGCATTGGAGAATGTATACTGAATGACCCGCCATGAGAAAGTATCATGGATCGTTATATGAGTGTCATATACTTTCTCATGTGGCTATTAGTATGACTACTAGTCCTTAGACCTGAAGTCACCATGGATCCCTACATAAAGAGTTATGTACTTTGGTTTCGTCAAACGTCACCCGTAACTGGTGGACTATAAAGGCGATCACTGGGTATGTAACTAATTATGCAGAGGGATGTGAGTGATGTAGTTGGGATCTATCCCTCCATATGGATGGAGTGACATCGATATTCTCGATAGAGTGAGACCACGAAGTGTCATGCCCAAATGAGTCAATATGAGATATTGAGCTCATTTGATTTAGTGAGTCTACTTGGAGTTCAAGATTTAGATTGATCAGAGGATGACACGGTCTATGCCTCACATTGATCAATCTAGATGTCTAGGATAAAAGGATACTTGTCATATATTGTGAGGAGTCATAATTAGTAGTCACAAGGTGATGTTGGATCTCAACATTCTTGTAATATTGGGTAGTAATGATGTGTTGCTAGATACCGCTCATTACTTATGCCCCTAAATGGGTTTAGGGGCATTGCCAACGTTACAAGAACCTATAGGGTCACACACTAAGGACAATTAGATGGAGATTAGGTTCATATGATGAATCAAGAGGATTAGATTCATTTGATGAATCAAATTGGATTAAGAGTAATCCTAATTGGGCTAATTGAGTTGGACTCAAGTTAATTCATGTGTTCAATGAGTCTAATTTAGATTATGACTTATTGAATCAATTTAATTAAATGAATTAGTTTCATTATATTAAATTGGCTTGAATTAAATGGTTAGATTAGATCAACCATGAGAGAGATTAAGTCAAGTTTGACTTAACTTGAGAGGAAGATGAAGAGTCAAGTTTGATTTGACTTTATGCCACCTCATTGGTGAGTTGGCATTGAGTGGGCCAATGATGATGCTCCACATCATCATGGTTGCTTAAGTGGGATGTCACCTCATGGGAGTTACCATCTCTTGTGACTCTTGGCATTCCATGGGAGTTACACACCGATCTTAATGTGGTCGGCCACATGAATGAAGGAATAAGTTTCATTTTGTGATTATTCTCATTCATTCCATCATCTTCTTCCTTGCTCCATTTTTCTTCTCTCCCTCTCCTCATCTTGTCGAACCTAACTAAGGTACTAGCACACTTTAGTTTGGTGATCTCCTTCTTGTGTTCGTGTGGATACTTCTAGAGGGTTGTCTACTTTGACAACCTTGAGATCCGGCACCGTTGGACGAGCGGGATTCGCGTAGGGCGCGCATCAAGGGTATATTCTTTGTTCCCTTTGTAGATCTACTGTAAATCAATGTTTAGAAACTCGTACTCGTAAGTTTTCGAAAGTTTTTACTTCGCACGGATCCGTGGCTGGGGGTTTCGGGGTTTCCGCGACGCGAAAAGCCGTTTTCGCGGCCCGAAAAACCCAACATCACCGTGATCGTAGCACCCAAGATGAGATCTTAAAAATTGTAAGTTTCTTTATTCCCCTCTTGAAAAATTGCCTAATTTCTAATTGAGAAGAGATGTTGAAGCACAAATTTGGTTTCAAGAGATTCGAGATCAACCACCTCACCACCTACAACTTCGAGAGAACACCGGCTCCGCAACGCCTCTACACCGCCCTTCCTCCCACGGGCGGAGACAATCATGAGGAAGCGGACCTCAACAACATCAAGTATAACTAGTCTGACTCTCAGGAGGCGACGGAGATGACAGCGAGATCGACCCGCTAGATGCCTTCATGGAGGGAATTTTTTATTATATGGACGATGTGGACAACAAAATTGAAATAGTCGGTGATCCAGTTTATGAGAATGAAGACATTTCCTCCTTTGAAGGACGGTTGCCTATCAAGAAATCACATTCAAATCCTTGTTCAAAAAATGTTGACTCATGTGAAGAGGGACATCCAAATCTTGATGTCAGTGATGATTTGGATGATATGGATTACAATCTTGTAGGAGAAGAGAAGGATGTTGAGGTGACAATATCTGAAAAAGGAAGACTTGGCAAAGAAAGAAGTTGTTAACCATCTCGAGGAAATAAAGTTACTGCAAGAAGAGAGTGAAATCCCAATTGAAGAGCTGCTTGCAAGGTACAAGAAGGTTTCATGCATTGATGATGGTGCAGAATGTTCTTCCTCTGGTTTTGATTATCAACAAGATTGCCTAGTGAATGAGGATGTTCATTACAAAACCAAATTGCTTGATGGTGCACAACAACAAACAATCACCCAGATCTTGATGAATCAAAATCTGTTTTGGAAGAGATGAAGATAACTCATGGTAGCATAGTAGAAGGGAAGGGGAGTGAAATTATAATTTCTGATGCTGCAGCTGCTGCAAGATCAGCTCAACCACTGGAAACACTTTCTTAACTATAAAAGTGCGACAAAGTTCCCTTTCCTTCTTAAGCATCCTCTTCATGAGTATCAACATATTGGCCTAGATTGGCTCGTAACAATGTATGAAAAGAGGTTAAATGGAATTCTAGCAGATGAAATGGATTTAGGTAAGACAATCATGACAATTGCTCTTCTTGCACACCTGGCCTGTGAGAAAGGAATATGGGGTCCTCATCGCATTGTGGTACCAACCAGTGTCATGCTCAACTGGGAAACCTACTTTGGGAGTGCAAAAGAAAGGAAGCATAAATGGCAGGGTTGGTTAAAGCATAATTACTTTCATATATATATATATTTGATATGCTAAGCGACGCTTTGTGCGCAACCGTGAGCGAAATCCAACGTGAGCTATATGACGTGACCAAAACTCAATTTTTTTTAATCTCTCTCTCATCTGCACGCAACAACTTTTCTCTCTCATCTACATGCAACAACTATGAAATTCTCATTTCTCTCTCATCTGATTGCAAGCAACAATCACTGTGCTGCTAATTTTTAAAGGTGATGTAACTATTAAAGGTGATGTAACTACTACAACATTGTAGCAGCTACTATACAGAAGCTGCTACAATGTGTAGCAGCTATTGTGTAGTAGCTACTATAACGTGTAGCAGTATTATTATGTAGCTACTATGCTATAGCAGTTACTGCACCGTTGCAGCAGCTACTACACCGTTACAGCAGCTATTGCACCGTTGCAACAACTATTGCACCTTTGCAGCAGCTTCTGCACCTTTGCAACAGCTTCTGCATCGTTGTAGCAGATAATGCACCGTTGTAGCAACTATTGCATAGTAGTTGCTACTGCATAATAATTGCTACAACGTTGTATTATCACTACTACAATAATTTTTTGCATGTAATAATAGGAGAGAGAAGATAAAATTTTATTTTAATTTAAAAAGAAAGAGAGAAAAGTTATTGCATGCAAATGAGAGAGACTAAAAAATTAGATTTTGGCCACGTCAGATAGCCCACATCGGATTTCGCTCACAGTCGCCCACAAAGCGTCGCTTAGCATATCAAAATATATATATATATATATATATAGGCTTGTTATACAGGATTCAAAAGTATTTGAGCGAAAGAAATGGAAATATCTTATTCTGGATGAAGCTCACCTGATTAAGAACTGGAAATCTCAAAGGTGGTAGACTTTACTAAATTTTAACTCTAAACGAAGAATGTTGTTGACTGGAACACCACTTATGGAACTTTGGTCCTTGATGCATTTCTTAATGCCTCATGTTTCTCAGTCTCATCAAGAATTTAAAGAATGGTTTTGCAATCCTATATCTGGAATGGAGGGCCAGGAAAAAGTTAACAAAGAAGTCATTGATAGATTGCATAATGTACTTTGTCCGTTCTTTTTAAGGTGCTTAAAAAGAGATGTTGAAAAACAACGGCCAAAGAAGCACAAACATGTGATTTAGTGTAGGCTTTCCAGAAGACAGAAATTTGTACAAGAATTTTGTTGCTAGCTCAGAAACTCAAGCAAAATTGGTCAGTGCGAACTTTTTTGCAATGATCAGTGTTATAATGCAGCTACACAAAGTTTGTAACCATCCAGACCTTTTTGAAGGTCATCCAATAGTGAGTTCATTTGACATGCAATTGAGCTCTGATATTTGTACCATATTTTCTAGTGGCCCATTTTCTCAAGCAGATCTCTGTGGTTTCAATTTTGTGTTCACCAGAAATGAATTTTGCATGACTTCATGGTTAACCAATGAAGTAATCACTATTGCTTGCTCATCGAATATGATACAGGATGCTTGGCTTGAAGCTTTAGGCTGTTTTTCATTTATCCAGAGTAGTTATGACTCGAAGAAGAAAAATCATGGGAGTAATATAGTTGAAAAGATTGAGAAGGCCCTCTTTGAGGAAAGAGTTAAACAAGTTAAAGAAAGAGCAGATTCAATTGCATGGTGGAATTCCTTGCAGTGTGAGAAGCCAGTCTATGAAAGAGTTAAACAAGTTAAAGGAAGAGCAGCTTCAAATGTATGGTGGAATTCCTTGCAGTGTGAGAAGCCAGTCTATGGAACTAATTTGAGGAAGCTTGTAACTGTAAAACATCCAGTCTTTGGCATTCATGAGCAGAAGAACAACACTTCATGCTACTTAAATTTTTCATCAAAACTGGCAGACATAACTCTCTCACCACTTGAACGTTTTCAGAAAATGACCTAATGGAGTGTTTTATGTTTGCAATTCCTGCTTCACGTTCCTCTTCTCCAGTTTGCTGGCACGGTAAAGTTAGATCCCCTGTTTTTCTGGATCCAGAATATAAGGAAGATTGCACTGAGATCATTTCACCTTTGTCATCACCTATTAGACCTGCCATTGTTCGGCAACAAGTTTATTTTCCTGATAGGCGCCTGATTCAATTTGACAGCGGGAAGCTACAGGAGCTTGCAGTTCTACTAAGACGTCTTAAAATTGAAGGACAGGGCTTTGATCTTTACTCAAATGACTAAGATGCTTGATATCTTGGAGGCTTTCATTTGTATGGGTATACCTACATGTGACTAGAAGGATCTACCTCACCTGAATATAGATAGACATTGATGCCCTATGATGATGAGTTTTGTCAACCAGAGGCGACTAATACAAGAGGATTCGTTGAATCTTTTTTATTATTTTTAGTAAATTATTATTTTTTGATAATTTTCAATTTTTTTGGTGTATAAGGTATTTTTGGTATTTTTTATTTTTTACAAGTTAGGATTTTGAGTCTATAGAAACATCATGTTAGTTGATGTTAGGAAGAAGTTTTTTTAATTAATAATATTTTTCGACGATGTCGTTTATTTCCTTATTTTTGTTATAAAAGATTATTTCTAGCATTCGTAGTCGAACCAACGGAATCAAAATTGCCCACGGGATAATCGTTATCCCGCACAATGTCATATAATTGTTTACATATATAATAATTTATATAACAATTTCTATTTCAAGAATATATAAGGTATTTATTTATGATAATAGTTAACTAGTCTACTTCTTTATGGGTTTCAAAACTCTTTGATAATGATAAATAAATTTCATTTAGTGCCGGTAAAAAGTTTAGTTATTTGAATGTATCAACAAAATTATTAAATTTATTCTGTTAATGATTTTTACCAAAAATATATTTGTTAGATATAACAATTATTTTTGTTTTCAATATATTTTTATCAATATTCAATTATTAATTAACAAATATTAGTTATATTATCTAAAAAAGCGATCATATATATATATATATATAGTAGATATAGCAAGTAAGACTATGTACAATAGATCCAATATGGTCTTACCGTTCTTCGGGACCTAGCAGTGGCATAAGCTTCGTACACCGAATTGTCCTTTTAATATAATAGGTATGTATAAATTATATTAATCAATCAATTATTAATTAAATAATTTTAGGTGTTAACTATATAATTTTGTATTCAATAAATATTATATTAGTGTGTTTATTTAGTGTAGATTGTGTGATACAACAACAACAACAATATCTTTTCCAACTAGTGAGGTTGACTATATGAATCCTTCTATGCCATTCGATAGTGTGATAGTTTTATTATTTATTTTAGTGAATGTAGAGAGACAATTTCGCATATTCATATGAACAAGGAAGAAAACTGTTCAATTTCTTTTGTCGAACATCTATAAGAGATCCCCGGTACTTTTTCATATTCAAGGCCCATCCTTTATATTGTAACTAGCACTTCGTAAAATAAATAAGTAAACAAAATTATATATATTAATAATAACTAGTAATAAATTATTTTAGATTTACCAATATTCATTTTGTATCTTCTATGCATGACAATGTAAAAGATCACTATTATAGTGCAATATCAAATTTTTGTTTTGCAACACAAATAATAAATATCTTGTTAGTAGAACCATTATGCCACCACAATAGTCACTTCACAAGCTCCTGTACTGTTGGTAAACACCAGCATCACATTGTGCCTGGTTTGGCACATCATAAATTCATGCTTCATTAACTTCAAACATTGATATTCACGCAAACTAACTAATTTGTGTATTAACAATGGACATATGTAAGCTTATCCAACGTCTATCTAAATTAAAAATAGATAATGTACTATCTACAAAAAAAAAAAGACTACCTGCCATCTAGAAAGTAGATTTCCTGTCAAATCAAGTTCTTTCAGATCTGAAACCGACAGAAAAAGTTTGTTAAATAAAGAAACAAATTTCCTCACAACAACATAGCACAAAGCTTGCTAAAGAGAGAACAAAATTAGAAACTGGCGTATCGAAACAATTGCAAGAATCTGATGATAATAATGTAGAGAATTAAAGACATACAAAAACTTCATTATCACAAACAAAATTGTGTTTGAAGCTACCAAAATAGCTACAAGCTAATTTTCTGTCAAAAGGTTCACCCATCTTGTAAAATCTTTTCAATAATTTGCAACTAAGCCTAATAGCTCGTGGCTAATATCCATCTATGCATTCAGTAATAAACTGATAACTGTGTGAAAATTGATCAGAAAGGATGTACTAGACATTGGCAAATACATTAATAATGATATGAAAAAAAAACAAAGCATATTTGTATTATGTCATGGAATTGTTAATCAAGAAAAACTATCATGGTTCAGTTATTGTCGATAGTCTCTTATACCTTGACATACTTATTGTTGAGTGGATAATCACTTTCCCAAAACCTTGAACTTTTATGAAAAGGATTAATTTATATTTATATAATGTACTCACACTTGTCCATGTGAGCTAATGGCATCCAACAAAGACAAGTCAAACGAATTGTTTATATAGATATATTTTTTCAATAGTGAAAACCTTCTCTATTCCTTATACAATTCCTACCAATGAAGAATAGTTATTCTACCTATTTTATTCCATTAACACAACTATTAAATCAATTTTCCTTTGTGTATTCTATTTTTATGAATAAATATTTTATTTCTTATTGATTTTGTTCCATGATCCAATTGCACTATATGAGATAAATAAGATAAACTTACATTTATAGCACTTTTACTGAAGTCACTACATCCCCAAAGTCATTTTCAAAATATAGGTGGAAAGTGCTATTGAAAAACAATTTTTATATATTTCTGAAAATTAGTATAAAATTAGATAACCATAAAAACATTACTATTAAATAAGAATCACTAATATTGAATATTAAAATAGTAAATCTAATCTTATTATATGCTGTAACATAATATTTAATACTTTAAAAAATAAATGCTTTAATCAACATATCTCATTAACATAATAACACAAACATTTAAAAAAATTACATATAATAAGTAAATCATAAAAAAATGACCGCACAATACACGAAACTCCCAACAATGTGAGGCCCTATGGAAGGATCGGACCATACACAGCATATAATGGGTAAAAATCATATTTACAAAATATATATTATTTAATAAATTATAATCTTCATTATTTAACAATATTAGAAAAATCATTAAAATATCTTCTTAAAAAATAGAAACCATATCATTATGGTTATATTAACTATATATTAAAATAACAAAAATACAAATATTGATATTATTAATCAAATAATAATATATATTACTTTATAGTATATAAATATATTTTTAAAAAAAGGTATATACTCAAGCTTTTGGAATATGTGGCTAGTCAGCCAGTCTTAAATCACATAAAAAGTGATAAAGGAGATGTATCCTAAAATCATATACAAATAATTGTATTAAAAATATGAATATACAAATTATTTCCTTTTCCAATGTTTCAATTTTTAAGATAAATAGTATCCCAACAACATCTGCATACATATTATGAAAAATATTAAAAAAAAAATTGCAATAAAAATTATAAGTAAATGGTTAACTTGGGCCAACAATAGTATTTTCTTTAATAACTTATTACAAATATAAAAAACTGATATTATATTTTTAAGTCAAGAATAGCAATTTAATAGTAATAACCCATGAAATATTATTCTATTGCATATTAACAGAAAATAAAATGTTAAGATCTAAATTTATAATTTATTTTAAATTTTAATTCAGAATTTATTTTATACTAATTATTTACTATATTATTATTGTTCTACTTAAGCAAAAAAAGGTCTTTTCAAGTATATTTTGCTTAAATACCATATGTCATATGATGGAAGCAGGATTTAAACACTAAATCACTTATGATACATTTTAGCACAAATGGTTTTCCTAACTACATTTTTGAAATTGGCTTTTCAAAGTCTTTGACATCCAAACAGCTACTAACGAGCATGACCCAAATTGTCAATTTCACCTCAACTATTTAAACAAGGACATTTTCACGAAGTTCAGGCCTTTGTTTGACTATCAAAATTCATGAATCATACTGGTTATTGGAATGATATTATTTCGGTATTACATGCCTTTGTTTGACTATCAAAATTCATGAATCATACTGGTTATTGGAATGATATTATTTCGGTATTACATTACAATATACGGTGCCGGTGGAGAATTGGCGGTGGAAGGATTGAATGAAAGAATGCAACTGAAAAACAAAAAGAAGAAAATCATATAACACTTTTGACACTATCTTGATTCTTGAATGGACACAAAATATAAAAATATAATAATATTATTATCTCAATTCATCTTGATTGTTTGCATGTTATTGACTGTTTGCATGACCCAACGACACAAAAGGAATTTGTAGCATGTTATTAATTGCTTGCATGACACAACACAGAAGGAATTGATTGTGCTATCTAATATAGAGTTTCTGTAATTTATTCGAACAATATGTTTTGATAGTATTGTCAGACACATGACAATGTATGAGATTTCAAAACAAGGCAACAAAGCATTTGAATTTCTTGGAATGCCCTTTAATATTGAAAATCTTCTACTTCTCAAGTATTAATTGACAATATTGTTGCAACTTAGATAAAATCATCAACAGAATACTAATACATAAAAATATATATATATATATATATATATATATACTTGAGATTTAAATGGATGTGGAGAATCATCAAAAACAAAATGGTGTAAATGGAGATTATCCATTTAGTGAAAGAAATAAAGAGATTAGATGAATTTTGAATTTTATTATTTGTTATTATTTTATGATTTCAAATACTAGTAAGAGAGAGGAACATTTAATTACTTTTAAGAGTGGTACTAATCATAGTGGTATAATTTTTTCTTATTAGGAAGGTTAATAAAAAATTGTGCCCGGATTAAGAAGGGTTGCATTAGGCTGTCAGTCAACCTAAAACATATGCAAATATTACATATGAATTTATCAAACTATTATACAAATATAGGCTATTCGTCAAAAGGAACTGTTGCAGATCCGACTGCAATATCTCAACAATGACCGCTACATCTATGAGAAAATTTGAGTTTAGCGTTAAATATACAAAAATACTCACACCTTAGGTTGAACAAGAACAAACATTATAGAAATACCAATTGTCTTAAAATGGAAACATAGAACATAGGAATAAGGTTCAAAATCTCGAATCAGGCTAAAGATTCTATCTTTGATGGAATAATACTATCTCAGTATGTATTAATATTTTGATGTATGATGCCAATAATAGATTGAAATTGATGGAATGCAATAAAAAATAGCAAGGAGACATTATCTATGTCGAGCATAGTTTTAAATCTTTTATCATAATTGGTAAAACAGTTGAAACATTATTCTCGTAAATTATTGAAAACTCGATATCACTCAACACAACAATATTTCCTTCTTTTGTTTCATCTCCTTTCTCCTCCAACCTCCAATACGGCATTTGCACCATGCATCATAGCATCGGCACAATACTAAATAGTATCTTTCCAAATTAAAGACCAAAATTACTACACGGTTAGAGATTTTAAACTTTAATACCGAATGGTATAGAGTTTTGTTGATTTACTAGAATAGTAAATTTCAATTGTTTCACCAAGCCCAGTATGAGATTTCAAATCATGCATAGGAACGCTAACTAGCAAAGCAATAGATGTAGTAGATACAACGACTAAAAGAAAAATTAATATTTTATGTTTACAAGAAACTAGATGAGTAGGGGAGAAGGCAAAAAATAATAAAGAACTCATATTTTAAGTTATGGAACAACAACAAAGTAAAACAAAAAATGGAATAGGTATTGTTATTAATAGTTCGTTAAGAGAAGTAGTAGTAGTAGTTAAGAAGGTAGATAGGATTATACTTCTTAAGAGAGTGGTAGCAAAAGAACTATTAATATAATTAATATATATGCACCTCAAATAGGATTAGATTAAGATATCAATAGGTTTTGGTTATACAAAAAAAAATTCCGACAAAGGAAATGATTTTATCAAAGGAAATGTAAATGGTCAGGAGTAATAAATAAGAAATATGATAGAGTGCATGAGGGTCGTCATTTAGGAACAAGAAATGAAGAAAAAGCTATATTGATTTCGCGATAGCATATGAATTTATAATAGCTAATACATTTCTCTAAAAGAGACAAGAATACCTAGTCACATTTAAAAGTGGGAGCAATAAGTCATAAATGAACTTTCTTACGGTGAAAAAGACAAATATAAAATTTTGTAAAAGTCATCCCTAGAAATACTTAACCACATAACATAGATTAGGATAGTGGTGTTAGATAGATATAGTATTAGTAAAACCAAAACATACATGGCTCCTAGGATCAAGTGGTGGAAGTTAAAGGATATAAAGCAAAGTATCTTTAAGGAGAGGATAAGAGCATAACTATTAGACTAGGTTAGTTGTGATAGATATGTGTCTCAAGTATAGTATTAGAGGGTATTAGAAAAAATATTGGAAATTAAATAGTGTGAAGCAAAATATAATTAAGTAGAGGGTATTAGAAAAAATACATAGTGACTCGAATATGACATGGAATAAAAAAAAAAAGGGCAGTCCGGTGCATGAAGCTCCCACCATGCGGGGTCCCGGGGAAGGATCCATTGTACGTAGCCTTACGCCTTTTGCAAGAGGCTATTTCCAGGATTCAAACCCTTGACCTTTTGGTCACATGGCAACAACTTTATCGTTGCGACAAGGCTCCCCTTCGAATATGACATGGGATAAGATGGCATAAAATTTGAAGACGGTAGACAAGAGCGTACTCGAGTTAAGAGGACAAAAACTAGCAAATAAAGAATCTTAAGAGTAGAATAAGGAAGTACAAGAGGAGAAAATGATGAAAAAACGAACCTATAAGTTATTGTACAATTGTAAGAACCAAGAAAACTTTAAAAATCATGTAGTAGCCAAAAAAACAAAGGCTAGGAAAGCAATGAATGAAGCCAAAAATGAAGTTTTTTGAATGTTTGTATCCTTGTATCGACAGTTTAAAATAAAAAGGAGGAAAGGGATATATATAGAATAATTAAAGTGAAAAAGAGGAAAACAAGAAATGTTACTTAAATAGGATGCATTAAAGATAAATCCAATAGGATAAAGTGTACACCACAACAACACTAGGTGGGTTCAACTAACTTTACTAAAGTGTATCCTAATTAAAAAATAAAAAACGTCTCAAGACATATACTGAAATTGATTTCTCCACATGATTTGTCCATTAGCATGTTAATTCACCACTAGAGTTGAACTTAAAATGGCACCGTTAAAATCAAGGTAGTGTAAACACACATAAGGATACATGTTCTCAAACTCTAATATGATGGATCATCATGTGATGCATTAGAGCTTTGATAAAAAAATGTAGGATAGATATCCCTAGATCATGATCAACCTATGCTAAATTGTTGGCAATCATAAGCTTTATTTCCAATCACTCTAACATCAGCATTGATATTGATTTTTAATAGCTCTAGCATTATAATCATCATGTTGGCATTGATATTAACTTTTAATAGCAGTAGCTAGGGCTGTAAATGAATCAAACGTTCGTGAACAAGCTTGATGTTCGGCTTGGTAAGAATTTGTTTATGTTCGTTCAATATACACAAAATCAATTAAATAAACAAGCTTCAACAGCTCGTTAAACAAAACAAACAAGCTTGAACACGTGTTCAGCTCGTTAATGTTCATGAACATCATTCGTGAACAATCATATTCATTAATAAAACTCTTATCAATATGCTAATTGCTAAATAAACAAAATAAAATAAAATAAAATAAACAAATAAGTTTGAATTATCATGCTTAATAACAAATCAAACAAGTAAAAGTTTCAAATAATCAAACGAGTTTGAATTGAGAGTTCGAACCAAGCTCAAGCCTAACTTGAATTGAGAGCTCGATAACATCTAAATGAACCAAGCTCAAGCTAATAAAAATTAAACCAAGCTAAGCTTGAATAATCATTTCCAAAGCTTGGTTCATTTTAAGCTCGGCTCGGCTCGGATACCTTATTAAACAAGCTTGAACACTCCAAAGCTCGACTCGGCTCGTTTACAGCCCTAGCTCTAGCACCATGATTATCATGTTGGCATTAATATTAACTCTTAATAGCTCTAGCAATATGATCATCATCTTGAGTTGCATGTTTGTAGCCTTGCTCATATATCCCAAGCTAACTCCCAAAGTCAAGCAAATATAGGTTTCACAACCATCTAATGCATCACCACACTCATCACCTCTATCAATAGTTGCATTACTGTCAACAACTTTGCCTTTCCATTTGAGTTGTTTTTTTCTTTTGCTTGTGGCTTTTGCTTATGTTTAGGTTAAGATGTTTGAGAGCGCCTATACCAAGATCCAAACAATAAAATTCCTAGTCAAAAGCATCATCTTCCTCGCTAGCATCTATTCTAACCTGCATTTGTCCAATCTATTGGGTAAAAAATTGAGATAGTCACAATGAATCTCCTACTTCATCATTAGTTAATGGATTCTCAACCAAAAGATTCTCTAAATTCATCATAGGATCATGCTCAATTGGGGCCAATCAAATATCAATGGATCTACATTATTGTAGTCGTATTCTTCATTCTCTTAAACTACATTGTTCATTAGGTGAAATGTGTAAGGTCCATCATTAGTTTATTACATTCTATAGCTGCATCAACAGATTTATACAATTTCATCCTTCTATTGCATTATAATAAAAAGCCAATAATGTCCATCCACATAGTTCCTCTCCAAGTATAACACATTAGTGTAACCTTACATAGATCATAATGTTTCTTACATGATAGGACACATGTCTTAATATCCTCGATAGTCTAGGTATAGGCCGCAAGTTTATACACACCGGAACGTTAAATACTAGTACAAAACTTTTAGATGTTAGACACTATGCTATAGTAGTATATGTTATTTCTTGTTAAAGGGGAATTTTATTAAAATGAAAAAAAAATTAACAATAATTTGACATCTAATCAATATCAGTAATATCAACTACACTACTTCATCTCATAAAAGGAAAGAATCAACTAATACCACCTCATGATTTGGTAATATGAACACTTGCACTCCACAATTTTGGGGGGCTATAGTTGCACCACTTTCACTATAAGAGCAGTTAAGCTTATTAGCCTAGCTATGTCACCATTATATTGCATCTGTTGCTCATATTCATATTTGCACAGGAGACACAAAGAGCAGCTAGAAATTCTTGGTTATTTATTATATCATCACCACAGCCTTCAAATTTATAAAGATGGGTTCTCCAAAGGCATCAATTATTCCCTATGCCAATGTGTTTCATGTGTGGACCTTACACCAAAATGAGCGTCACAAGATTTGATAATTTACACCTTAGTCAAGAGGGCAACATAGTCTCCTTTCTATGTGAGATCTCTAAGAATCAAGTTAGATTAAAGGTACAGCTAACTTGGTAAAGTTTTAAAATTTACATTAATTTGACCAAATTTTAACTAGATTTCTATAATTTTCACTTTAATTTGATCAAATTTCAATGGATTTGATTGATTTTCTAATCTAATCTAACTATAAAAAATTAGCTAATTTTTTTAGATTTATACCCCAAAAAGTCAAAAACCAAAATGCCTTATGCCCCACAAAAAGACATCATTTCAAGGACAGGTTGAACCTCCTTCATAGTCTACGCTTCACAAAAGGTGATTAAGAATTATTCTTTTCCTATACAATTTCCCCCTCACTTTCCTTCTCAATCGAGAATGTTGGCATCCAAGTCTGCATACAGAGAAAATCAGCAAGCAGTGGTGGGGTGATTTTTTGAAAATTTGATTGATTTGACCAAATCACAACAGGTTTCATCAGATTTGGCATCAACAAGCTATTTCTATTAATCATCCTCATAGACCCAATTTCCAGAAGAAAAGATAAAATAACCAAGGCTGATCCCTCTCCACCTGAGCTGATTTGGATCTGCAGAGTTTGGAATTATGGTATTCATTGAGTGAACTAACCATATGATATCTTTTTATAACTCCCCAACTATTTTGCAATCTTGTTGCTAATCCAACTATTGCTGCTACTAGAAATGCACAATTACGCCAACTTCCTTCCAGTAAGAGAACTATAGTTATTTATGGAACAGAAATCTAGCATTTAAGTATAGAGGTTATGCACCTAACTAAGGTCCATAGTCAGGAAATATGATTCCAAAGGTTCACTAGTCATTTAAGCAGTAACTGTCAAATTTTAGCACCAAATAACAAGGATTAACCAACTCACTTGGAACTACAGCATTGATCTGATCGGAAGGTTCAGTTGAGCTAACTCCTAAATAAGATAAAGATGCATTGAGCAGCTCGTTTATGTGTTGTAACTTCTCCTGAATTTTGTGTTTCCCCACAAGTTGTATAGAAACATGTTTTTGGCTGGTTGAATAAACATACATCTCCTCTGCAGGATTGTAACAAACACAAAACACATTGTAAGATGTATACGATTCACCAAGTTTATGCCAAAAATGCAGAGTTAATACAAGATATAAATATAAGAAATAATTGAGTTTACTAGTAAACATAAGAAATAGTTGTATTGAATATAACAACAACAACCAAGCCTTATCTCACTAAGTGGATTGAATATAAAAGATTTATGTTTTGCTTATCTATTCCTTGGCACAACTGTTAGAAAATGCATCTCAAACACCCACTTACCAGAAGTAAGCAAAATATGATACCGAAATGTAGAATAAAACTAGCTATTCATGAACCAAAGAATACTCACACAGGTTACCATCCATAGATTCGGTAAATAGATTATTTAGGAATATTAGTAAGAGAAATTATTGTAGTAAGACATTTAAATAGTTAGAAAAAACAAAAAAGAAGTTAATGAAAAAGCAGTTTGTTTGGATGACCGAAAATTCCATAGCGTGAACATGTGGACAAAAGTTTGGATTATCCGGATACATTTGAGTCGTGATGCAAGAAAATGGAATTATGATACTAAAGATCGTTTCAAGTATTGGAAGGATTAAGAAACGAGATATAAAGCTGTTTATAATTGTCAACATGCTGCGAACAAAACCAACCTATAGCCATGGTTGCAGAAACCCTGGTGGCATTTCGACAAGCATGTTGCTCAGTGCGTTGCTTGAAGGTGCGACCCTCGGTATTTGGTTGAACAATGAAAAGAGCAAAAACAATAAAACTTGCGAAGTGGTTCTAACCTTCTTCTTCCTTGGTCGAGTCGCTTCCATAGCGGAGATGAAGAGCCTCCAAGAACGAAATCCCAGAGCTGAGGTTCTTGGCACGGACGAAAGAGCCCGACCTCTCTCCCCTCGCCAAGAAATATCGGACATCTCCCACGGAGCCGTCGTGCTTCCCTTCGCCGTCGTCCCAGTCGACACCTACCCAATCTCCAGCGTATCCTTCCACCTCCCCCACGTACCTTACAGTCCCGACCCGCCGAGGATTTCCGACAGCATTGACCCTCTGGCCAATCCAAAACCCCAAGCCCGTAGTCATTGCAGGCGATGCCTCCTGGCCGTTGGGCTCCAGAATCGAATGGTCCTGTAAGGGTTCGTCCATGACAGGCAAGAGGAGAATGAAAGTTCACTGGTTCGAAAAGAAACGCCGAATCTAGATTTTTAAATACATTTATGCCACAGAGGAAAGACTAAAAAAAAAATCCAATGATGATTAATCTCCACAGGTGTGCAGTGGCAATAGAAAAAATGATTAAGAGGACAACATTTAAATTCTATTAAAAATAAATATTTTAATTTTTTTATTGGATAAATGAATCAAGAGAAAAATTTAAGGGAAAATTTGTATGCAGTCTCCATTGACAAACATAACTTTACACGCATCTTCCGTTAAAAAAAAATTTTATTTTTACTCCCTAGTCTAATATACTTACCTAATTACCCATGATATTTTAAGTATAAAAAGTCTAAAAATGAGTATAAATCCTCTTAAATTCAGTACATTAAACTAGAATCTAGTATATTTTCTATCAAAGTGAGTTTCCACCTCAATTGGATGGAAAATATACTAGATTTTCTTTAAATGGTACTCAATTAGATGAAAAATATACTAGATTTTCTTTAAATGATACTGATGGAAAATATACTAGATTTTTTTCAAATGATACTGAATTTAGGAGGAATTATATTAAATAGGAAAAAAGTTATACTCAATTTAATAGAAAATATACTCGATTCTAGTTTAAAATTCTCAATTTAATATGAATTATATTCATTTTTACACTATTTATATCTAAAAAAATATGAAAGGCAATTTTAATAGAAAATATACTCGAATATACTAGATTTTTTCTTTAAATGATACTCAATTGGATAAAAAATATACTATATTTTCTTTAAATGATACTTAATTGGATAGAAAATATACTAGATTTTCTTTTTACATGGTGCTGAATTTAGAAGAAATTATATTAAAACGGGAAAAAAAATATGCTCAATTTAATAAAAAAATATATACTCGATTCTAATGTAAAGTGCTGAATTTAAGAGGAATTATACTCATTTTTGGACCTTTTGTACTTAAAAAATCTGAGAATAATTAGGTCACAATATTTGCATGAGGGAGTTGAAACAAATAAAACTTTGCATGCAGGGAGTGGAACAAAGTTTTTTATGAGTGAGGATTGCATGTAAAATTCAAGTTGTGATTGGAGATTTTTTTCTACTTTACTCAAAATTTTAACATTAAAAAAAATAATCTGGTTAAGCACAAAGATACAGAGGTGTGAGCATAAAAATAATAATAATAATACTAAAAAGAATAAATATTTTGGAGCGAATCAAGAGAAAAATTATCTACCGTCAAGATTAAATGAGCGAAACATGAATACTAAGATTATCAAAATAAATTCTAATTAAAAATTAAGACAATCCTATGATATAAACTCAATCAAAATTGCTATTTTGAGAGAAAAAAAAAGAATAATACCTTCGTACGATGATTCTTTACATAAAGATTAATCACCCAATAAAACATGGAATAAGATTCCTTGGACCATCTTTTCTGGTCTACACTTGGACCAAAAAAGATGGATTAGTGGGAGACAATAACCTCCACATGTTAAACAGGTGGGAATCATTGTCTCCCAGCAATGTAAATATTGGATCATTAGAGGATCCCTTCCCATAAAATATTATATATCTTTTAAAATTTAACTTCAAAATCTATTAAAATAAATACTGATATAAATACAAATTTGTGAATGAATAGTATTTGTGACTAGTAATTGTTGTGAACAGTAATTTTGAATAGTAAGTGTGAACAATAATTTGAAAAACTGTGGTTTTTATATTATTCAATTTTTCTTCCTTCCAGTGAGCCTCACCTGTAGAGAACAATATACTTGCAACCTCAACCTTTGGTAAGTTTGGGGCTGGCCCTTTTTACCGTAAATAGTCAGCACAGGTTTTACGCAAGAATTCTCATACAGTTACTGTTCGCCTATGAGTACTTAGATAAGGACTAAGGAAGGAAAAAGAACAGAAACAAAGAAAATAAACCACTGGATTCTCATTACCAACGCGTACAGAAAAACATACAGTTTATACAGGACTCACAATATTTATTAGCATAAATTTTTATAGATAGAGACTGCTTACATACTTGGTAGGAAAAACACACATACTTACAGATAGAAAAACTAGAGGTTGCAGTTTGACACTTGACACTTGAAACTTGCTTCCAGGATGGGAGGTTGGTAGTCTGAAGAGCCAAGGTTGGTGAGGGCTTTTTATAGGAGAGGGAGAGAAGAGGGGGGTTGTTCCTTAGGAAAGAAGGAACCCTTCATGAGCACATAGAGAAAGGTCGAGAGGACGGTTTAAGATAAGAGGGAGTAACTGTAAAGTGAGAGTAAGACAATTCCATCAAGAGTGGTGGCTGCTAAAAATAGTTGAGAAGGACAAAGAGGGGTTGTAAAGTGGATTGTAGTGGCCTGAAAAGAGTGGTTGGTCAGTGGAGAAGGACAATAAGACAGGTCCCTATGGTTCCATCATGTTGGCGAGATTGTTCTCGCTGACATAATCCAATGAGGGCGTAGAATTTGTTCCTTGGGCTTCTTGGAGGTGGGTTTCTTGGAGATGGGCTGGACATCTGGAGGTAGTATTTTGGGCCACATGTCCTGTTATAGAAGCATTTGCATATTGTTCTTGGGTTGTATATTGTTGTGATCTGGCTAAAAATGCTCTGTAAGCTCTAGAGGATAGAGCAAAACTCACCAATCTTTTAGTAGCCCATCGGTCAGCCTTCTTTTGGTAATGCTGAAGTAGAGTTGATTGTTGTGTTGTAAAAGAAAATGGAAGGAATCTGGTACTCACATCTCTAGGCCAGTAGATTTTTTCTGTGTATGTTTCTCCTACTAGAAGATACTCATTTGGGTCTTCTAATTTATCCCAGGACCACTTAGCTCCTTGGACAGAAGCTCGCCAATGCTCCAATTGGTCTGGTAAGGGTGAGAAGGCTTCCCAGTCGATGTCAAAATCAGAAGTATAGTCATCAAACTCAGGTTGGCGACCATTGAGGTCGTCAATATCTATTTTGACAAGGTGTCGAGCAGGCTCAATCTTTAATCCTATCCATTCTGGAGGTGAACTTTCAAAAGTACATATAACAAATGTTTCTTCTTCTTTTAGAGCAATGGCTATGATTTGTCCAAGTTTCTTTGGAAAGTCCTGGAAAGAGTTAGGGTTATGTACCCATAGTTTGTAGAGTAAACCATAGTCCATTAAAAGGAATGGAGTAATGACTCTTCCCTTAATTGTTGGTGGTTCATATGTGTCCATGTTTATATGTACTTTTTGAAAAGCATATAGGAGTTGGCATTAACATCCATATTTTTCTGAAGTCTCACAGGCTTTGGTTCTTTTGTGTCATTTCAGTTTGGGGTTGTTTTCTCCTTCATAAATGATTGTTATCCCATTTGGGACTTGTTCTTGGTGTAATATTTTTAAAGCTTCACATAGTTTAGCAAAAGTTTGAAATGTAGAGTCTTCTACAAGGCGTCTTATGTATATGGAAATTCCATCTGGAATGGTGGTGGGCAAGCCCAACAAAACTGCTTCTAAATTTCTTTGTCTGGATGTGGCAGCTGCAGCAGTCCTTAATTGTCCCAATGTTAAATAATTGGGCCTGTGAACCTTAGGTTGTGCTTTGTTTCGAGAACAAGTTGTAATAGCTTGTGCATATGTCTTTTCAGGTCTTTCTTGGGCTTGTTCTGGCTGATCTGTTTCCATGGGTGTTTTGCCTCCTGCCTTTAGTAGGGTACTAATAAAGAAATTAGGTCCAATGACTAATTTGACTAAATTAAAAGCATCTTCTAGTGAGTAGAAACCCCGAAATGAGGAGTTGCACAATCTTGAATAGCTATTGTAATTTCTTCCCAGTCATAATATACTCCTGCTTGAGAACCTGAGTAAACTACATAATAGAAGAACTTCTTTCCAACTAGTTTTAGTATTGTTGTTTGGAAGTAATTAGCCACAGCATTGATTATGACTATCTTGTATTTGGTTCCTCCAGGGATTGTGGGAATGTTCCATATGTTGTCAAGAAGACATGTTTGTATGTGATCTAATTTTTCTCTGGCTGGAAAATGAAATTGTTCCTCATATCGAGTGAATTGTTGAAGTTCTCGATTTCCAAATCTCATAGTTTTCATTGTAAAAGTGTTGACTTTCTTTTGTTTATCCATGTCTGCAAGTTGAATATCAAAGTTTTAGTGTAATAATCGAGATAATGTGTTTGCCAAAGAATTGTTACTTCCCTTAATGCGTTCCCATTGGATAGTTAGTCCCTTGTTAATAATAGTATCTGTAAATTTTAACCATCTTTTTGTACTAAGGCCTTTTCGAAGACCTTTGGTTTGTTGGCTATATTTTACAATAGGCTCACAGTCTGTTCTGACTGTGATTTCTTGTTTGCTGCAAATAAAAAGTCTAAAAGCATCAAGGCAATAAATTACAGCTAAAATTTCATTTTTAGGATCATATTTGTTGGATTTTCTGTAAAGGGCGTCTCTCCATCATGTTTCGCAGCCATCTGTTTCTATAATTAGATAGTCTATGTCAAGAGGTAATGTTAATTCAGGCAAGTTTTTTACCATATTTTTTATCTGTCTAACCAGTTCTAAATCTTGTTGATTAAAATATTTTTATCCTCTTTGTGATGTTTTATTGTACAAAGGTCCACTGATTTTTCCTATATCTTTTAGATATTGCCTGGCATAGTTTAAAAGACCTAAAAAGGATCTAAAAGTTTTTGTATCTTCCATCTTATCAGGAAAATTTTAGATTTTGGTAGTAATATGTGGTTGTAGAGATATCTTCCCTTGTCCAATTTCGGCTCCTAAGAATTCAATATGGTTTACTGCTAGTTTCATTTTACTTCTAGAAATAATTAATTTGTGAGTTTCAAATAAGTTAAAAAGAAGATGTAAATGTGCATAATGTTCTTCTTTTGTTTTAGAGAATACTAAGATATCATCTATATATACACATGTACAGTTGGATAAATTTCTAAATATATTATCCATTTTTCTTTGGAATATTTGTGGTGCTACTTTTAAACCAAAAGGCATTACTAGCCATTCAAAATGCCCTTCAGGACAGGAGAAGGTTGTCCATTCTACCGAGTCTAGATGTATTTTAACTTGCTAGAATCCAGATTTCATATCAAACTTAGAATATCACTTTGAGTCTTGTATTTTATTTAATAGTTGATCTTTGTCTGGGATTTTATAATCATCTTCTTGACAGTTATCATTAAGTCGTTTGTAGTTAAAGATCATTCTGGATTGTCCTCTTTTTTGTTCAGCTCCTTTGTTTACTATGAAAGCATGGCTCCTATGTCTAGAGGTAAAACGTTGGATAGCTTCAATTTTTAATAGTTGTTGAATATGGGTTTTACATTCTTCAACTTATCAGTTTGTATATTACAATTCTTGTGCTTTTATAGTTAAGTCTAGATTTATTATTGATAAGTGACAGTATGTCTCATCTCTATCCCAATACCTAGTGGGGTTGTCTCCTATAATTTCTAGCTTTTATAGCCTAGAAATTAAATCTTCTAGATTTTCTTGTTTTGAGATAAACTGGAGTAATGTTTTTGGTGCTAAAAAGTCTTTTGGTATTTCTAGAGAAGTGAAAATGTCCTCATCTAATAAGTTATAAAAAGGTTATCTTCTTGAAATTCTTGGAAAGCTAAGTTATAAATGGGTTGTTGGTATATTAGACAGGAGCCTTTACAAGTATTTTGGTTTTTGCAATGACAATTTGTTTGATTATGTATTTTTGAAGGTACTACTTTAGGTGGAGGTAATGCTGATAAGGTAGGAATACTTTGGGGGTACCTCCATATTTTTGTATTGATGCTGAATAGTCAGAGACAATAGGAGATACAATAGGAGTGGAGAGGAAAAGAGCATAATCTTTGGTCAATAGGAGGGCACGGTCGAGTTGGACTAGAAAATTGAGTCCAAGTATTAAGTGGATATCTAAGTGTAGTAAAGGTTTTATCCAGAATTTGGATAGTGATAGGGGTGGACTAAAAGTGTCACGGTTATTATAAAAGCGGAGGTGTATATTTGTAACAAACTTTGTGTTGGTTAGGGTTTGACCATCAAACTGAGTACTCACCATTGGATGAGTAGCAGTCTTGATGAATGTAGAGGGCAGGACAACTAGAAGAGTTTTTTCGTCAATTATGGAGTTTGTAGCTCCACTATCCAAAAAGACATGAAATGTAAATTCATGACCATGGATATTGGTCAAATAGCGGACATGGATGTCCATGGTGCGACCAGTATTGCAAACACTGGGTGTTTTAATAAATACCATGTTTAAGTTTTGTTGAGGTTCTATGACGACTATTTCTTTACCTTTATCTACTTGGTGCATCTTATGTGGATGGGCCTTTGGCCTAATTAATTTGACTTCATCTTCTAGGTTATTAAGTATAGTTTCTAATACTGCGATCTTGTCTCAAGAAGTAGGTTTCTTGGGGGTCCTGAACTTATAGATGTTGGTATAGAAATACCGAAATTTTGCTCTAGGCAAAGTGTACAACATTGTTGTTTACACAAGGTACACCTTCCTCTTTTGTCTATAGAAGGATAATAACCACAGAGAAAGCAAGGTACATTAGTGGTTCCTGATTTTAAAGTCCACTGATGTAGACAGTCGGGGTATATATCCAAAGTAGGTGATAATACCTGTCGTAGCATCATATCAAATGGTTGATATATATCTTCCCATTGTTCTTCTAAGTCATTTGAATCTTCTTGTAATATATCTATTGGGAAATTATATTTATCAATTCGTCTTGGTGGCTATAAGAAAGAATTTATTAATGTATACTTTAAGGAAGATGAGACTTCTTCTATGGCATCAATGGATACTATTGAGTATATTGAAGATGTGTCTGAAACGTCTGGTTGGATTTCTACTAAATCCATGTTTGTACTATTTATTAATTGGGCTTCTCTTGTGTAAAGGTTTTTCTTAGTAGGATAGGCTGAAGAAAAATATCCTGGTTCTGTTAGGATGTATACTATTGTTAGCAATTCGAGCCGCAAAAATCACTTTTTTCGTTGCGGAAACCCCGAATCCTAGCCACGGATCCGTGCGAAGATATATTTAAAATTAAATCATGTACATGTTTCTACACTAGATCTACCTTAGATCTACATGAAAAGAGAGTATACCTTTGTAGCGAAACCCTTCGCTTATCCCACTCGTCCATGAGTTGTCGGATCTCGTAGAGTGTCAAGTGTACATCCCTCTATATGTATCCACACGGACAAAAGGTGGAAAAAAATCACTTAAAGTGTGCTAGCACTCTTGGTGGTCACGACAATGGAGGATGAGAGGGAGAAGAGAGAAGAGAGGTGGAAGAAGATGACCTCTTGAATGAGTACACAAAATGTAACTCACATCACTAATGTGGTCGTCCACATTTAGAGGTTCTTATACCTCCATGTAATACCAAGAGTCATGACTCTTGGTCTCCCTCATGAGGTGACACACAATGATGTGGCTTTGATGATGTGGAACACCATCATTGGCCGGCCCTATGTCAAGTCACAATGAGGTGGCAATTGGTCAAGTCAAACTTGACCCTTCATCTTCCCTCTCAAGTCAAGTCAAACTTGACCCATTTATCTCCCATGGTTGATTAAATTTAACCATTGATTCAAGTCAATTTAATTTAGTGAATATCTATCTATTAAATTAAATTGATTCAATGAGTCATAATCTAAATTAGACGCATTGGACACATGAATCAAATTGAGTCCAACTCAATTAGTCTAATTTGGATTACTCTTAATTTAATTTGGTTCATCACATGAACCTAATCCTCTTGGTTCATCATTAAACCTATTCTCCATCTAATTGCCCTTTGTGTGTGACCCTATAGGTTATTGTAATGTTGGCAATGCTCCTAAACTCATTTAATAGCATAAGTAATGAGCGGTATCTAGCAACACATCATTACTACCCAAGTTACAAGAATGTTGAGATCCAACATCACCTTTGTAACTACTAATTGTGACTCTCACAATATATGACAATATCATTCTATCCTTGACATCTAGATTGATTAAATTGAGGCATAGACCGTGTCATCCTCTAATCAATTTATATCTTGAACTCCAAGTAGACTCACTCTAAACAAATGAGCTCAATATCTCATATTGACTAATTTGGGCATGGTCATGCACTTAGTGATCTTACTCTATCAAGAATCATGATGTCACTCCCGTCACTTAGGAGGGATAGATCCCATCTACATCACTCACATCCCTCCGCATAATTTGTTACATACCCAGTAATCACCTTTATAGTCCACCAAGTTACGGGTGACGTTTGACGAAGTCAAAGTATGCAACTCCTTATGTAGGGAACCATGGTGACTTCAGGTCCAAGGACTGATAGTCATACTAATAGTCACATGAGAAAGTATATGACACTCATATAACGATCCATGATACTTTCTCATAGCGGGTCATGACTTGTGAGATCAAGTCATCGAGTTGACATACATGCTAGTCTCATCGCATTAACATTGTCCCTGAATGTTAATACTTGACTAGGAATGATTAAGAGTAGTGTTCTCTATATCATCTCACTATCAATTCAACCAATAGATTGATATAGATAAAAACCTTCTACTTAAGGACGCTATTATACTTAGTTATTTGGCACTAATACAAGTAAGTATAATAACCATAAAGAAATGCCTTTATAAATATATATAGGAATATGATGCATCGAATCCATACAACGATCATCATATGATTGGCTCTAGGGCTCTAACTAACAATCTCCTACTAGCACTAGTGCTAATCAGTGTAGGCTCTAAGGCCCAATGACCTAGTGTGACCATCATGCTTTTTGTGTGTCAAAGCCTTGGTCAAGGGATCAGCGACGTTAGCCTCTGTGGGTACTTTGTAAATCTTCACATCTCCTCTATCGATGATCTCTCGAATGAGATGGAAGCATCATAGTATGTGTTTGGTCCGCTGGTGTGAGCGAGGTTCCTTAGTCTGTGCAATTGCTCCATTGTTGTCATAATAGAGCTCTATAGGATCAGCTATGATAGGAACTACTCCAAGATCAGTAATGAACTTGCGGATCCAAACTGCCTCCTTTGCTGCTTCTGATGTAGCAATATACTCGGCCTCTGTTGTAGAATCAGCAACTGTGTCTTGCTTTGAACTCTTCCAGCTCACAACACCACCATTCAAGCAAAACACGAACCCAGACTGCGATCTATAATCATCTTGGTCAGTTTGGAAGTTGGCATCACTGTAACCCTTTACAGCTAGCTCGCCATCGCCTTCAAATATCAGGAAATATTCTTTAGTCCTTCTCAAGTACTTAAGAATATTCTTTACCGCTATCCAGTGACGTTCACCTGGATCTGACTGGTATCTGCTCGTCATGCTCAAAGCATACGAAACATTAGGATGAGTACATAGCATGGCGTACATGATAGATCCTATGGCTGAGGCATAAGGGATCTTATCCATGCAGTCTATCTCCTCTCTAGAAGAGGGACTTTGAGTCTTCGAAAGACTCACACCATGTAACATCGACAGAAATCCTTTCTTGAAATTCTGCATGGCAAACCGTAGTAATACCGTGTCAATATATATACTTTGACTTAGGCCAAGAAATCTCTTAGATCTATCTCTATAGATCTTTATGCCTAAAATACAGGCTGCGTCACCTAAGTCCTTCATTAAAAAACAATTTTCTAGCCAAGTCTTTACAGACTGCAATAAAGGGATGTTATTTCCAATGAATAGTATGTCATCCACATATAATACAAGGAAGATAACTGTGTTCCCAATAACCTTCTTGTAGACACAAGGTTTATCTTCATTCTTGATGAAACCAAACTGTTTGATCGCATCATCGAATCGAAGATTCTAGCTCCAAGAAGCTTGCTTTAGCCCATAAATGGACTTATGCAGCTTGCATACTCTGCCAGTATGCAGTGGATCTACAAAACCCTCAAGTTGTGTCATGTACACATCCTCGAGCAAATTTCCATTCAGAAACGTAGTTTTAACATCCATCTGCCAGATCTCATAATCGTGGTATGCTGCAATAGCAAGCATGATCTGAATGGACTTAAACATCGCTACTGGAGAAAAGGTTTCATCATAGTCAATACCATGAATTTGCTTGAAACCTTTAACTACCAAACAACCCTTATAGGTAATAAGTCCTTCCATGTCAGTCTTTCTCTTAAAGACCCACTTACACCCAATGGGTTTGACACCTTCAGGTGGATCAACCAAAGTCCATACTTGGTTGGTGTACATGGATTCCATCTCGGATCTCATGGCCAGCGATATTGTACTTCCATCAAGGTGTGCTTTGATCTATCAAGAACTTTCTTGATTGATCAAACACATGTCTGATCAAACATGCGGGTTGCTAGAAAAAGTTTTGTACTTGTATAATTTTTGTACAGGGAAATTGAAACAGAACAGAATTCCAGTGCCTTCAAGTGGTATCAGAATGAGTTTTCTGGTTCTGTGTGATTGGTTTTCGATTAAATTATGCACTGCTCATATATAAGTTTAGGCCGGATAATAGTAGGATATGCAAGATATTGGGTGTTACTCGAAATTTCGTTCTGTTTCCCTTGTACAAAAATTTGTACAAGTATAGAACTTTTCCTAGCAACCCATGTGTTCTTCAAAAATTAAACTTAGATTGCAAACGAAACTTAACATTATTAATCCAAGTTCAATTCATGTGTTCTTCAGAAGTTAAATCATATTACAGAAGTTGATTAAATATCTATTTCAAGGATTGGCTTCTAGGTCGTTGGCGAGGCACTCGGCCTTCTTAGTTATGGGATCGTCCACCACTTCCTAGACAAAGCCTTTTAAAGAAATTAAATATTTAAACTCCTTACAATAAACCCTAGGTTTCACTACAGAGAACTCAATTGAAGCACAAAATTGATAGCCTCTTATGTTGGTATTTCAGAATCCATACAAAGAAAAACTAAACTAGTTTCGCTACGGAATAAAGAACTAGTTGTACCTTTTTTCATAGACAAAGACCTCTTGATCTTCTGTAGTATTCCTCTTCTCCTCTTGGACGTCGTGTGAGCGACGATCTACCAAGACAAAGCACCTGAACCTTTTCTTCTTCTCCTCCAAGCACCGCTGGCCACAAAGATTGAAGCAAGGTGCCACCGGCCTCAAGAGAAAGAAAATAATAGAAGATGGTCGACCATACAAGAGAATAAAAGAGAGAGAACTTAGGTTATATGTTTAGGGAGCACCTCCTCCTCTTTTATAATCTTTGCTAGCGGCTAAAAAGGAAAGTTTTAAATAAAATTTTCCTTTTATTTGCTATTGTGGATGGTTACCAAAAAGGAAAGATTAAAATATCTCTTTTAAACCATTGTAAATAGCTATAAACGGAAATATTATAACAAAACTCTGTTTTAAACAAAATCTTCCTTTTGTTCCTATAATGGTTGGTTACAAAAAAGGAAAGATTTTAACAAAATTAAAATCTTTCTTTTAAACCATTATAGATATCTACAAAAAAGAAAAGATTTTAACAAAATTAAAATCTCTCTTTTAATCCTTTGTAGAAAGCTATAAAAGGAAAGATTTTAACAAAATTTTATTTTAAATAAAAACTTCCTTTTCTCTTCTATTATGGCCGACCCCATGCTTGGGCACCAAGTATGGCTTGGTCGGCCCACATCTTGGGCACCAAGCAAGGCTCGGTCGGCCCCTTGCTTGGGCACCAAGCAAGGATGTGGTCGGTCCCTCACTTGGGTAGGAAGGAAAATCAAAACGGGTGAATGCGAGGCTTTATAGAGGCTGCAGCAGGGACCGAGAGGAGGAATTGGTTTTGGCCTCCTGATGAGCTTGAGCTTCCTGTGTTCGACCCAAACACCCAACTCAAGTTCATCAATAATAACTCATACCACTAAAAAGTTATTATTGAACTACCACACCAATCCCATATTACATTATAGGCTCCTTCTTATTATGAGTGCATTAATCTCCCGTGTTTAAGATATTGAATGCCCATTAATTAAGTGAGTTACTGACAACTCACTTAATTAATATATAGCTCCAAGAGTAATACCACTGAACTTCATTGTCATGTCGGACTAAGTCCACCTGGAGGGTTTACATGACAATCCTTATGAGATCCTCATGGGGGCATCACCAACCTAGATAACTAGGACACAGTTTCCTTCTATAATCAACAACACACCATATAAATAATATTATTTCCCAACTTATTGTGCCTATTAATTTAACAAATAAATCTCACCCTTTGATAAATTAAAGAAATAAATACTAAGTATATATATGTGCTTGTTATTATATCAGGATTAAGAGTACGCACATCCATAATAACAGAGGTTCTGTTCTTTTATGCAGTCAGTATAAAAGGAACAACCTCAAATGATCTTACTCAATACACACATAGTGTACTAGTGTAATTTTATAGTCAAGATAAACTAATATCAAATTACACTAGAATCATTCCAATGGTTTATCCCAATCCATCTTGCTTGTGAGCTACTATTTATAATTTATAAGGAACTGATAACATGATCTTCTGTGTGACACCATACACCATGTTATCTATAAGATAAATTAAATGAACAGCTGCATTTAACTAAATAATACATTTGACCAATGTGATTCTCATTTCAAAATAAATGTTTATACAAAAAGCTAGGCTTTTAGTATACATTCTAACACAAGAAAGATTAACTTTGTGGTTGCAGGCATCCTAAGTCCAACTATTATGGCTTTGTGTGTTTGTGTATAATTTGAACCCTCGGGCATGTCGAGGTTGTTTTGTGTGTGCGTGATTGTAATAATTAAATACAGTCGGCTGCTATATCATTTTTTACATTCTATTCGATCTAGATTACATGTAAATTCCTTTGTGGAATATAAGATAGATAAATGTAAATTTTATTTCTTTGTTGCGGGCTTGTATTCTTGCTATGCGTGGTGCTGTTTTTAGGACCGGAGGCACGGTGAAGAAGGAAGCAAGATAGACGCGACGGCTTGATCCATTGGTGGTATATTGGAGGACAACGATGGATGAGGCGCATATTGGAGGACAGCGATGGATGAGACCATAATAGTTGGAAATTTTATTTTCATATTTATTGCCTTTATATGCTATTTTTATGTGTTGTGATGCTGTTTTATGTTTTGTGATGTGTGTGCATGGTAAAATTCCTCAATTTAAATAACTAAGTGGGAAAAAGATTATTTAAATAAATTCCACGGTCTCCATTACTGGTTTGTAAGTGATGCATTCAAACTTGCGCGTTGACTTTGAGTGTCTTCCTCCATATTGGATGAGTTTATTTGCGGATCGCTAGATCAAACTTCCTTTATGGATGATTATAGGAAATTATTTAGGTATGTATGATCTTCTCCATCTAAAGAGGCACAATCATAATTAATGGACTAAGTATCAAGTAATGGTATACACTTAGGCGCATTTAATAGTATCCTCCCCATCGAAGTCACTACTATTATTTGTGTGACCGAAGATGAACCAACTATTAATTTTATTTGTCATAAAGTTAGGTTGACAAAATAATAAAATTTAACTACAAATTTGGAGTATAAATTTGGCTACAAAAACAATAATGTTGGTTTTTAAGTTGTTTTTGTATTTGTATATATGTACATTTTTCTTTCGATACTGTTATAATGTGTTGTATTCTTATTCCTATGTTATCGTATTGTGGGGGTACTTTCATATCTACCCATGCTTTATGGATTTCTTTACCTAAATCTCCGGGTAATTTACTAAACAATCTTTCTCCTAATTCAGGGTTACAATAATTTCCTGAGATTGCTGTTAGGGCCAAAAAAATCATTACAAAATGGTTTGATCCAGTTCCAACTTAGAAGTTGTAATTGCTCTAAGTCTCTCATTGCTTCTCTTTGTCTTAGGTCTAGGCCTGTATTAGCATCTTTAGCTGTTAATAGGCGGTGTATAGTATAATAAAAATTTAGGATATTATTTCCTTCAGCTGCTATTCTAGCAATATCTTCTGGAAATTTTTGTTTCTGCTCTTGCTACATCTCCTAAGTATTTTCTCCTATCCGCATCATAGCTTCGGTTGATTCAATGTCAAGTTCATGTTTGTCTTGATAGTCCCTTTGGACTGAGACAATCCATTGTTCTAGATATATGTCATACACTTGAGGATCATCACATTCTTCTATATTTAATAGTACAGAGTTTTTTTCAAAGTAAGTAATTTTTAGTGGTCTTCTTTTTCCTGTTGTTCTAAGTAATGGATTATTGTTGGTATATGGAGCAATCCTAGTTCTAGGGGGATGCCCTTGGCCATAGTCCCTTGTTCCCATGGAACTTTCAGAATAATGTGTGGCTAATGGAGGTATATTTAAGGGGATTGATCTAGATGGTCTGGATGTCCCTGTTGATTCTGCTGGATTCATAAGATTTATTTGTAGGAGTTATTTTCTAGCAATTATATTCTGATCATCATCAAAATATAGCTCCCAATCCCATTCTAATCTATGCAATATTTTTTTGTTGTGTTCAAATTCTAACAGTTCTTCTGTATTTTTATAGGATGTTAATCCGGTTGGGGTATACATGTATTCGTGTAAGTCATCATAAAAACCTTGAAATTCTTGATTATAGGTTTCATCAGGTAGACTTTCAATGTTCATTAAATTAAAGTTTTCTCCTTTTTCTTCTTTCTCCTCTTGAGAAGTAGAGGATTGATAGTCATTAAATCTGACTATTATTTTTCCATATCTATTTTTGTACATAATAGATTCTTTTGGTCTTAGCGTTCTTTGTTGTGTATTGAGATCTAGATTTAGACCTCAATCTAGTCCTGCTAGGCTTTCAAAAGAGAAATCCTTTGGTTCCAAAAAGGTTATCCCTTTTGATGTTAAGGCTTTTATGATAGAATTGATTTGGACTTTGTGACTATTATTAATTTGTGTCATTATTTTCCCAAAAAGATTATATCTATTTGTATGTTGTTTCTTAGAAAATTTCCATATCCTTTTGTTTGAATGTTTATTTTGATATGTTTAATAAAATCTTCTATAGTCATATTAAAATTTGGACAGAAATATGTTATTCTAAGGTTGTTATTCATATCTATTTCTATAAGGCCAATAATTGCCTGTTCTGTTTCTGAAAAACGAGAATCATAGAGGACTAAGAATACTTTAACCCCCTATCCTTTTTCTTGTTAGTCATCTAAGTCCTAGTACCAATAGTCCTAGATGGATATAGTTATGCCTTCTCTGTGATAGTGCTTTTGCTGATTCTGTGGTCATGAGAGTCAAGTGTTCCTCTCTTCCATATGGTAAATGTAGTGGTTGTGTCAAATGAAGCCTATAAAGTGTTGTTGAGAAGTTTAGTAATCCTTGGTTATATAATCGTCTTGGATTTAAAGTCGTTAATTGTCTATATGAGAAAGTATCCATATTACTTTCTATATCTATTAAGTCTTCTAATTGATGTGTACTTGTTGAGGTACTATTTCTCCCTTGCGTTTTGATATTATCTAACCAGAAATTTGTATTGGCTTCCATTTGTCCTCTTATTGTTTGTGAGACACCTGAAAAAGAGTGTGTTCTAGATTGTGTTTGACCCATTGTAGGTTAAAAATTTATATTTTTCTGATTTCTTTCGAGAGATTATGGCTCCTATGGAGAGTTTACTTAAATCTTTTGTTATAGTATTGATACTTTCGTATAAATCTGTTGTCTTAAGTGTATTTTTAATTTGAGCTTCTAATTGTAGTAGTTTGTTATCTATTATTGTGAGTATGTGATGTAGGGATGTGAGTAAGGCTAATATGGTGTTATTTTGTTGAATAAGAACTTGGTTACCTGTTCCTACTACTTCAAGTTTACAATAGCCTGTTTCTGATGTCTTAGCAAATTGTTTGGAGAAATCTAAAGCCTCTTCATAGTAATTATTTTCAAAATGTAATTTGCTCATTTATATTTAACTTCCTCAAGGGTTTGTTGTAAGTTATCCAATTTATTTGTGAATAAGTCTGTGTTGGTTATAAGTATCTCTTTAAGTTGCATTAGCGTGTCTAGTGATTCTAAGCTACTTATTTCCTTATTTCTTAAATGTCTTTTAAATAAAATATCTTGAGAATCTTTTAGAAAATCTAAGTTTTGTCTACTATTGTTTATCTATTTATTTTGTTGTTTTAATATTTCAGTTATTGTTTCTAGGTGTAACTCTTGTTGCCTTATATACTCTTGAAGTGTTAAGAGAAGATCTTTGATGACTTTTAATTGTGGACAATTATTATTTATCAAGGGTAATTGTTCTTTAGGCATAAAAGGTCCTTAAACGAAATCTTTAGGCTCGGATGCCAAAATTTATTGTAATACCAAATTTGTGAATAAAAGTAATTGTGAATAGTAATTATAAACAGTAATTGTTGTAAACAGTAATTTGAACAGTAAGCGTGAACAATAATTTGAAAAACAATGGTTTTATGTTATTCGGTTTTTCTTCCTTCTAGTGAGCCTCACCGGTAGAGAATAGTATACTTGCAAGAAGAATTAAACATCTCTTTAATTTAAAGAATTTGTGAGCTTATATTTTTTAAATAGATACCATTGTTGTTAAAATATATTTTCTTAAAAAACAAATATGTAGTGAGTTGGAATAGTTCGGCCCAGGCACATTAGCTGACTCAAGGATAGAACTTAAGTGCATTATCACCCCAACGCTAGCAAAAAAAAACGTTTTTAAATTTGCAAGTTTACTGATGAACTTAGAGTCAAGTATTGTTAATTCAAGTATGATGTATTATGACAATAGTGTAAACATTATGCAGGTTAAGGAACCATTGTCTTATTAGAGATTTAAGCATTTATTGACGATTCTATTATGTAGTTTATCAAATGTGAAAATATTACAACAAAAAAAATTGTCTACCGATAATAATGTAGTTGACTCTATTGGAATTTTGGTGGAACTAGAATGAGAAAATAAGAATGTAGGAGAGATTTTATAATAAAGTATGAGAATGGGAGAAAAACTCTATGAAGAGAAAATGTTACTACTTGTCATTCTTCATCATACAAGGTCCTATTTATACACTTAGATTGATACATTATATCATTAAACACAAGACAATTAGACTTTATTCTTTTCTATACTAATGACTCTTGTCATAAAGAGTTTCATTGAACTTAATAAGATAATTGAACTTTACTTTGTTTATGAAGAGTCACATGATGTCAAATTAATTTTGACAACTCTCTTGCATGATTGATGAAGTCAAGTTGTTCTTGGCATTATTCTTGCATTTGAAGAAGCCAATTTATCTCTTGGAATAAGTTTATATGCCAACATTTGCCCCCCTTAAACTTATTCTTCCTTGAACTCCCAATAAATTCCTTAGGTGTTGGAAAGCTTCTCCTTTTAGAGGCTTTGTAAATATATCAGCTACTTGATCACTTGACTTCACATGGAACAATTCTATTTCTTTTGACTTAACATACTCCCTTATAAAATGAAAGTGAGTATCAATATGCTTGGATCTTTCATGATGAACTGGGTTTTTGGCTAAAGTAATTGCTAATTTGTTATCCACATAGATCTTGGTAGGAGCTTCTTGTTGCAATTTAAGGTCTTGGAGTAATCTCTTTAGCCAAATAGCATGACAAACACAAGATGCTGCAGTAATATATTCAGCTTCACAAGTTGATAGAGCAACAACTAATTGTTTCTTTGAAGACCAAGTAAATGTAGTATTACCAAGATAAAACACATATCCAGTAGTGTTCTTACGATCATCATAACTTCCAGCCCAATCACTATTACTGAAACCAAAAAACTGTTGGTACAGGAAGCATCCGACGATCGAACCTAAGTTTTGATAATGGCAAAAGGATTCAAAGTTAAGATTCCTTGTAGTCTAACAAGTCTACTTGAGGATTTCAGGAAAGTCCTAGCTGCGGTTAGGAAAAGGGAAAACCCTAGGGACCGAAAACCCTAGGTCGACCCGACGCCTACTGTTCTCTCTACGGGGAACACGTCCTCACTTACTCCACTCAGGAGATTTACCTGTTGCCAGTGCGATCCTCCAGATCGACTGGACTTTTGCTCAGCACTCGATGCTTCCGGACTTTCTGCTGGACATCCGCTTTCCAGCCAATCCAGTCTTTCACCTGGTTCGCGACACCAGGACTTTTCACCTAGGGTTACCACCCCCTAGGACTTTTGCCTGAAGCCATCGACCTGCCAAGACTTTCCGCATAGGGTTACCACCCCCTATGACCTAGGGTTACCGCCCCCTAGGGTTTTCCCTTTGCCTAACCGTAGCTAGGACTTTCCTGAAATCCTCAAGTAGACTTGTTAGACTACAAGGAATCTTAACTTTGAATCCCTTTGCCATTATCAAAACTTAGGTTCGATCGTCAGATGCTTCCTGTACCAACAATCTCCCCCTTTTTGATTATGGCAACAAAAATTCAAAGTTAAGAAAAAAATGCCATTCAAAGCTAAGCATGAAAATACTAGCATAATGTTAGTTAAGTGCAGAACTAAATTAAGTGCAGAGCTCCCCCTTAATATAAAGACTAAGTGCAGAGCTCCCCCTTAATATAAAGACTCCCCCTTAATAAAAGCTCACTTTTTAAAATTTGAATTTCTTTCAATTTTCTTTAATTCTTTGAATTTTCTTCTACTCTCCCCCTTTGCCATATATAAAAAAAAATGGGTAATAATAGATATTTGTTTGAGTTGTACATGATTTTACTAAGGTTAACAGGTTAGCTAAGTTCAGCAGGGTTTGAAAGTTAATGTCAATTGGAACTTAGTTTCAATAAAGTTTTAACATAAGGTTATTTAAGTTCAGTTGGTCCTTAAGTCCAAGCACAAGACATGTTTAATATATTAGGTATCAGAGTCATAGAGAACAAAACATTTTTAAAAAAGAAATTGAGTATCCTTTGCCAACTGTCTAACCTTTAGCTACTTGCTGATTGTCTATAGGACAATAGCTTTTACCAGGTTAGTCAAGTTAAGTTATTTAGGTCCAGATAGACTTGACTAGAGCTGGAGAACTTTAACTTGATTAATGTTTATTGCATATTTAACGCCCAGACTCATATTGATGCACAGATATAAGCATTCTTGAGTCCAGGCTATACCCTATGCATCTCACGCCGTTCTATGTTTGTCAATCACAATCAAGGTAAACTTAGGTGCTTTGTGAGATGCTCTGGCTTAATTCTAGGGGAACATGATATCTAGGGGGAGAACCTAGGCTAGTTCCAAAAATTTTGAAAAACAATCTAGGAACTTGGGAGTTTTGAAAAATATTTTTCCTAGAATTTGAAAGAAAATGATAAGTAAGTCTAGGGATTTGGAAATTTTCTTAGAATTTGAAAAGAACAATGAGAGTTATTTTAGAAAATAAGAACACTACTCTACCCAACACATTCCTATTTGCCTTCTAAGTGCACTGAACTCAAGTTCAGGTAAGGGTTTTGTAAAGATGTCAGCTAGGTTTGATTTGGACTCAACGTGGTTGAGTGCAATTTCACCTTTAGCTACATGGTCCCTTACAAAGTGGGGTTTTACCTCTATGTGTTTAGTCCTAGAGTGGTGAATAGGATTCTTGGTGAGATTAATTGAGCTGATATTATCAATGAAGATTTGTGTATTTTTATACTCTAGTTGATAGTCTTTTAATGTATGCATCATCCATAGTAGTTGAGATGCACATTCTCCTAGAGCTATGTATTCAGCTTCTGTGGTGGATAGAGCAACACAATGTTGCTTTCTGCTTGACCAACTTACTAGGCACTGACCTAGGATCTGGCAGCTACCACTTGTACTTTTTCTGTCTAGCTTGCACCTAGCATAGTCTGAGTCAGAATAATCGTAAAGGTCAAAGATGCAAGTTCTTGGATACCAAAGTCCTACATTTAGAGTTCCTTTAATATACCTAAGTATTCTTTTAACATAAGATAGGTGTGACTCTTTTGCACATGATTGGTATCTTGCGCACATACCTACTGCAAACAATATGTCGGGTCGACTTGCAGTTAGATAGAGTAAGCTACCTATGACACTTCTATAGTATTTTGAGTCAACTGGTTTTCCTTCAGGGTCAGAGTCAATGTTTATGTTGGTTGCCATTGGAGTATTTATAATTTTTGAATTTTCCATACAGAATTTTTTAATTAACTCTTTTGCATATTTAGTTTGATAAATGTAGATCCCATCTTTAGTTTGTTTAATTTGTAAGCCTAAGAAGAAATTAAGTTCTCCAACCATACTCATTTCAAATTCACTTTCCATTAATTTGACGAATTCTTTTAAGAATTTTGAATTGGTTGAACCAAAGATAATGTCGTCAACATAGATTTGGGCTATAAAGATGTCTTTCCCTATAGTTTTCACGAATAAAGTAGGATCGATTTGTCCTTGGTTAAATTCTTTGGATATTAAGTGATTAGATAATCTTTCATACCATGCTCTAGGGGCTTGTTTTAGTCCATATAGTGCCTTTTTTAATTTAAATACGTGATTAGGGTAGTCTATGTCTTTAAACCCTGAAGGTTGGCTTACGTAGACCTCTTCCTTGATAAAGCCATTTAGAAAGGCTGACTTAACGTCCATTTGCTACAATTTGAATCCTTTATTGGCTGCATAGGCTAATAACATCCTAATGGACTCGAGTCTAGCTACTGGAGCATAAGTTTCATCATAGTCTAAGCCTTCGACTTGACTAAACCCTTTGGCGACTAACCTTGCTTTGTTTCTTACTATATCACCGTGATCATCCAACTTGTTCCTAAAAACCCATTTAGTGTCTATTATTGATTTATCTATGGGTTTAGGTACAAGGTCCCAGACTTGGTTTCTCTCAAATTGGGCTAATTCTTCCTGCATCGCAATGATCCAGTCTGGATCGAGCAGGGCTTCTTCTATAGTTTTAGGTTCAATTTTAGAAATTAGAGCAATCTGACTAAGGTTTCTATAGGACGATCAAGTTCTGACTCCTAGGTTTGGGTCACCCAAAATTTGGTCAGGTGGGTGAGAGGTGCTTATTCTAGTTGGTCTTATTTGTGAGTCAGAAACTGGTTCTTCTGACTCATGATGATTAGGTCGGATTTCATCATCGTCTGCTGCTCTTGGATTAGTGTCAATATTTTCATTTATATTAGGTAAATTGTTTTCTTCATCAAATATTACATTGGTTGTTTCTTCAACTTTCAAGGTATTTTGATCAAATACTCTAAAGGCTCTACTGGTAGAGGAGTATCCTAAGAATATTCCTTGGTTAGATTTGGGTGTAAATTTCCCTAAGTAATCTTTAGTATTTAAAATGTGAACTTTGCACCCAAATACTTTTAGATAGTTTAGATTGGGAATTTTATTATAGTAGAGTTCATATGATGTTTTATTGTGAAATTTATTAATTAAAATTCTGTTTTGAATGTAATTTGCAGTATTTATCGCTTCAGCCCAAAATTGATGATTTAAGTGATATTCATTTAGCATGGTTCTAGCTGCTTCTTGTAATGTTCTATTTTTACGTTCCACTAGTCCATTTTGTTGGGGGGTTCTAGGACATGAAAATTCATGTTGGTATCCATTTATTTTACAAAATTGGGTGAACTTATGATTTTCAAATTCCCCTCCGTGATCACTTCTTATTCTTTTGATTTTAGTATCTTTTTCATTTTCCGTTAATTTGCAAAAATTACTAAATATTTCATAGGTTTCATCTTTTGTTTTTAGAAATTTTACCCAAGTGTACCTAGAGTAGTCATCAATTATTACTAAGCAATATTGGTTCTTGTTTAGTGATTTGGCTCCATGTGAATCAAATAGATCAAGGTGAAGGAGCTCAAGTATAGTGTTGGATCTTTCTAGGTTAGTTGACTTGTGGGTTGACTTGGTTTGTTTTCCTTTTTGACATGCATCACAGATTGAATTTTCAATGAATTTTAATTTGGGCAAACCTCTAACTAGACCATTTTGACTCATTTTTGAAATAAGTCTTGTGTGTGTGTGACCCAGCCTTCTGTGCCACAGTTGGGTTTCCTCTTGCTGTGTCAGGAGACACTTTATTGAGGATATTGACAAATCAATTGTGTAGATATTATTTTTTCTAAGTCCCTTAAGTTTAATTTCTGGATTTTCAATATTTTTAACTAGACATCCAGATTTATCGAAATTAACTAGGTATCCGTTGTCACACAATTGACTTATACTTAATAAATTAAAGTTAAAATTTTCAACCAATAAAACATTTCGAATAATGAAATCGGAACTAAGTTCAATATTACCTTTTCCGATTACTTTAAGTTTACCGTTGTTGCCGAATGCAACTGATCCTAGACTCTTGTACTTGAGTTTGGTAAACTTCAACTTATCTCCAGTCATATGTCTGGAGCATCCACTATCCAACATCCATTGATCCAATTCCTACACATGAAGTAGTTGAATTGGTTTCTTTTTAATGGATTAAAGATAGCGTGATTGAAGTAGACACTATGTTTATTGTCTCCTTAAATTTTCTATTCTCAAGATAATTTAGCAAACACTTATGTTTATTGAGTTTAAGAATAATTTTGAAATTAATTTTGAAAAGATTTTTAAATAATTTTAAAATTAATTTTGAAAAGATTTTTAAATAATTTTGAAATTAATTTTGAAAAGATTTTTAAGTAATTTTGAAATTAATTTTGAAAAGATTTTTAAATAATTTTGAAATTTAAGTTTTTTTTTAAAATAATTTTGAAATTTAAGTTTTTTTTAAAAATAATTTTGAAATTTAAGTTTTTTAAAATAATTTTGAAATTTAAGTTTTTAAAATAATTTTAAAATTTAAGTTTTTAAAATAATTTTGAAATTTAAGTTTTTAAAATAATTTTAAAATTTAAGTTTTTTAAATAATTTTGAAATTTAAGTTTTTTAAAATAATTTTGAAATTTAAGTTTTTAAAATAATTTTGAAATTTAAGTTTTTAAAATAATTTTGAAATTTAAGTTTAAAATAATTTTGAAATTTAAGTTTTTAAAATAATTTTGAAATTTAAGTTTAAAAAGTAATTTTGAAATTTAAGTGTTTTAAATTACTTAGTCATCTCACCCGATCTAATTTCTCAATCAGGGAATCCTATAATTTTTTGTGAGATGAATTGAGGTTCAATTTAAGGGTTTTGTTTAGTCTTGTGTTAGATTCAGGTTTAGCTTTGGGTTCAACAAGTAAGCATTCTTTGGATAAACTTCTAGGCTATGGTGAGTCACAAGGAGCTCATTAAAGTAACCATGCCTTCGAGGTTTTCCAAATAGTCCTACCCATTGAACTTAATACTAAAACTTGGTCTAACTAGTTAGGATCCATTTAAGGGTAGCTTCGGTCAGTTCCACTTGGCCAAATGCATCAGGTCGAAGCCATATCTTCCTAGACATGCGATGCCCAAGTTTCCCTAACGTACTATCATCCAAAAACTTCAGCAGTACTGTGGTTCAAGTTAAACTTATCCCGTTTTAATCTAAGCTTAATTACCCTGCCGGGTAATCTACTCTTGTTTTACCCATTTCGGGTAGATTAGGTTCAGTTACCCTGTCGGGTAGTTCGGTTGGGGGTGCCAGCGAGTCTGGATCCTCCATCTATTTTTTATTTTGAATTAATTTCGAATTGAATTTTGAATTTTTAATTTAATTTCGAATTTTTATTTAATTTAATTTAATTTTGAGTTTTGAATTTTGAATTTAGTTTAATTTATTTTGGTTTTGAGTTTTGAATTTTTTAATTTAATTTAATTTATTTTGGTTTTGAGTTATGAGTTTTTAATTAAGATCGTTTTCATTTTAGCTTTTCCTGGATCACGGCCTCGATATGGTCTATCGAGGTAGTATATTTGATCCTTTGGAACCCAGTATTGGCCAAGTCCAATTTGATTTATCAATTTGGACTTGGGGACCAATGCTTGGACTGATTTACTACTTTGATTGTTAATTAAGGATAAATAAGATTTGTATTTCTTTTTACTTTTATATCCTATCCCAGTTCTATTGTAGACGGCTCTTTGTGTCCCAAGAATTAGATCCAAATTCTTGGAGCCCAGAGAGAACTTTTCTAAAGTAATTTTTAAATCTTTTAACTGATTTTTCAGATTTGAATTTTCTTTCTCAAGTTGTTGTACTTGAGTTGAATCTTCAGTTAAAGATTTTGAGTTAGTTACTCCTTTAAGAATGGTTACTTCTTTTAAAAGTGACTTAATTTTTAAATTTGACTTGGCTAATTTGCGAAGTAAATAATTGACTAAATTATTAAGCCTAGGAATACTTACAGCGGAGTCTGTCCCTTCGGAAACGGATGCGGATCCGTGGCTTTGCTCGGAGTCGGCTTCTGACTCGCTTTCGGATTCGATGATCTGGTCCCGGGCCATCAATGCGAGTAAACTCGTTTGGTCGAGTTCGTCGTCTTCGTCCTCCGAAGAAGATTCGTCCCAGGTTCCCTTTAGGGCCTTCTTTCTTCTTTGCTTTTTGGCCTCCTTTTGGTTGGGACAGTTGGCCTTGATATGTCCTTTCTGGTTGCACCCGTAACATGTGACTTCGAACTTTACCTTTGAGTTTTGTTGGGCCTCCCTGGATTGGACTGCCTTCTTTAGATCTTTCTTGTTGAAGCCCTTCTTCTTCTTGTAGAGCTTCTTTACAAGATTCACAAGTTCGCTGGTCAGTTTATCTTCTGAATCTTCTGAGTCAGGTTCATCTTCTGATTCTGATTCAATTTTTCGTCGTCCTCTTGATTCCCGTGTTCGATTCGTTCCTGCAACCAAAGCAATCCCTTTCTCGGATGGCTGTGCATTAGTTTGTTCATGGAGTTCGAATTCACTAAATAATTCGTCTAATTTCAGGGAGGACAAATCCTTAGAGACTTTATAGGCATCTACCATTGATGCCCATAGTGTACTCCTAGGGAATGAGTTAAGGGCATACCTTATTATATCTCTGTTTTCTACCTTCTGCCCGATTCCATGTAGAGAATTTAGGATATCTTGAATTCGGGCGTGCAAAGAGCTTGCCGTCTCGCCTTCCTGCATTTTCAAATTATATAGTTTATTTAGTAACAAATCACGTTTACTCACCTTGGTTTCTGAGGTGCCCTCGTGTAGTTCGATCAGTTTCTCCCATAGCTCTTTTGCGGAGGAGAATGGACCGACTCTGTTGAGCTCTTCTTTGGTAAGACCGCACTGAATGGTGCAGGTGGCTTTGGCGTCTGCTTCCACCTTTTTGATAAATGCTGGCTCCCAGTTCTCACAGGATGTAGGCTTACCGTCTGTATTAGTTGGTAGTTGCAGTCCTGTTTTGACGATCATCCAGGTATCGAACTGGATCTTTAGATAAATCTCCATTCGCCCCTTCCAATATCCGAAGTCTTCTCCGGAAAATAATGGGGGACGAACGGTGCTAAATCCTTCTTGTTGGGCCATTTAGATCTATAAAACGAACAGAAACAACAAGATCTATTCCAAGACTAAGTCTTGGATTAGTAGTGCGGGAGGAGAAAAAAAAAATTAACAGGCTCAAGTGGTATTGACCAGCTTTGAGCAGAAAATCAATTCGTAAAAAGAAATTAGAATATAGCTATGAGGCTAAATTCTAATCGACTCCGAACAAAACTACAAAAAAAAAACTTGTCTCGAATAGTGGTTGCACTTATTCAAGACGACCCCGCCCTGATACCAATTGTTGGATCGAGACGCGCTAGAGTGACACAAGAAGTTTTACTTCGTTCGGAGCCTAAGGCGATTCCTACTCGAAGGCCCGCGATCCTTGATCGCTTCCGGTGGGCAACAACTATAATCTCGATAAGAATTACAAGTTGAAGTACAATAAACGACAATAAATAATTATACCGACGACAAAGAAATGAAGATCCGGAGCTCCTGGTCGTCGGGCACAAGTAGCAGCACTTCAAA
This sequence comes from Zingiber officinale, assembly GCF_018446385.1. Lineage (NCBI taxonomy): Eukaryota > Viridiplantae > Streptophyta > Magnoliopsida > Zingiberales > Zingiberaceae > Zingiber > Zingiber officinale. The sequence goes on from NC_055995.1 coordinate 36,808,135, forward strand.
ACGTTGTTTTGAGCAGCACGTAGCACTGGAATCACTTGAAACTTGATGTTCTTCAATGTTGCTCGAAGTCCCCTTATAAAGGGCATCCAAGGCGCCTTGAAGGCCTCTCAAGGTGCCTCCATAGCTCCGAGTCCACCGTGCAGATGAGCGCTGACCATTCTGCGCCTTATCACCTTGAAGGCGCCTTCATGGGTCTTCAAGGCGCCTGCCAAGGCGCCTCCGTAGCCAACCGAGGTGCCTTCAGCCCTGCTCCGCGGCCAGGTCAGCTTTTGCACCCGAGGCGCCTCCAAGCTCCATGGAGGCGCCTCGGACACTGTTCATCCGAGGTTAATCTTTGCACTTTGGTCCCTGCAAGATACATTAATCCCAAGTATACCCTGCAGCACAAAGTTAGCACATAAAGCATAATAGAAGTGATAATGATAGTCTCCGGACTATCCGAGCCTGACTTCGGGTTTCCGACCGGAAACCCTAGGTCGACCCGACGCCTACTGTTCCCTCTACGGGGAACGCGTCCTCACCTACTCCACTCATTGTTGGGGTTGCAAGGTTGCAAACATAGTCCCATATTGGAAACACATGGGAAAGATCATGGGGTAAGAGAAAAGATATCTCCATTGGCATGAGGTCTTTTGGGGAGAGCCCAAGAGCAAAACCATGAGGGCTTAGGCCCAAAGTGGACAATATCATGCTATTATGGAGATATCTAAATTCTTTTCGATCCTACAAGTGGTATCAGAGCCTGGACTGCCAGAAGGTTTAACCACCGACTGTGCACAAGAGCTATGGTCTGATTAAGCCATGTGGGTACAATATTGACCTCGAACAAAGAAAGTGGGGCTCCTATGTTCGGATCAAAAGGACCAGACACCAGGCAGGAAGTCCTAGTTGCGACTAGGCAAGGAAGTCCTAGTAGGTCGGGTGGACCGAGGGGCAGGAAGACCTGGTGGGTCGAGGATCGGACGTGGGAAGCCTATGGTCCTTTGTTTGAGGGGGGGATTGTTGGGGTTGCAAGGTTGCAAACATAGTCCCATATTGGAAACACATGGGAAAGATCATGGGTTTATAAGAGAAAAGATATCTCCATTGGCATGAGGCCTTTTGGGGAGAGCCCAAGAGCAAAATCATGAGGGCTTAGGCCCAAAATGGACAATATCATGCTATTGTGGAGATATCTAAATTCTTTTCGATCCTACAAAAACTCCACATCTTTCGTTGATGAATAAAGAAACCCATAATCAATTGTCCCTTTGATATATTTAAGAATTCTCTTAGCTGCATATAAGTGAGAATTTTTTGGAGTTTCCATGTACCTGCTTACTGAACCAACTCCAAATAATATATTAGGTCTTGTGCATGTCAGATACCTGAGGCAACCCACAAGACTCTTGTAATAAGTTGGATTCACAAGTTTACCTTCTCCGTCTTTAGTCATTCTAATGCCATATTCAACTGGCATATCCATAGCATAGCAATCTTCCATTGAGAATTTCTTCAGAATCTCTTTGGCATATTTTTCTTGTGATACAAAGATCCCCTCTTCTCTTTGTTGTACTTCAATGCCAAGGAAATATCTCATCAATCCTAGATCTGTCATCTCAAACTCCTTCTCCATTGATTGCTTGAATTCTCTAATCATGGAGATGTTATTACCTGTAAAAATTAAATCATCCACATAAAGACATACCGATAGAATATCTCCATATGAATTTTTCTTCAAGTATAAAGAATGCTCATAGGGACACTTTGTGAAACCTTCCTTTATAAAGTGCTCATCAATTCTTGAGTTCCAGGCTCCAGGGGCTTGCTTAAGTCCGTAAAGAGCTTTCTTTAACTTATATACCTTTTTTTATTGTCCTTTGATGATAAAACCGGGTGGTTGCTCAATATAAACCTCTTCTTCAATATTTCCATTTAAGAAGGCAAATTTTACGTCCATCTGATATATCTTCCATCTTCTTTGAGTTGTAAGAGAGATGAGTAACCTTACTATTTCAAGCCGGGCTACTGGTGCGAAAACTTCTTCATAGTCAATCTTGTACTTTTGCTTGTATCTTTTAGCAACCAACCTTGCTTTGTACCTTTCAATTTCTCCTTTTGCAGCCGTCTTTGTTTTAAACGCCCATTTGACTCCAATAACTTTGTGTCGTTGTGGAAGTGAAGTGATCTCCCATGTATTATTTTTCTTTATAGTATGAATCTCTTCTTCCATTGCTTTTCTTCACTTTGTATCCTTGGATGCTTCTTCATAGGTTATAGGATCATATCCTGCAAATAAGCACAAATTATTAAGAGCAAAATCAGTATCAATTGCTCGGTTGGAGTCATATATATCTTGGATGATCTTTTTCACAATTGGACTGTTTGAATCGTCACTTTCTGATTGAGTATCAACTTGTTGGGGTGATGATACTTCTTCTCCTTACTTGTCTTCCTTCTCTTTATAATCTTCTTCAAATGAGATTTACTTCATGTCATCATTGTTGTTGTTGTTCCAATTCCATGCTTGTTCTTCATCGAATTCCAAATCTTTTGATACCACGAGCTTTTGAGTTATGGAATTGTAGCATTTGTACCCATTAGCATTCTTGCAATAGCTCAAGAGAATACACTTCTGACTTTTATCTTCAAGTTTTGTCTGCTTCTCTTCTTGTACTTTTGCATATGCTAGACTCCCAAAGATACGAAGATGATCCACTTTTGGTTTGTGTAAACTCCAAGCTTCCTCTGGGGTGATGTCTCCAATTCTTTTAGTGGGAAACATGTTCAATAAATATACAGCACAAGCAACAGCATCTCCCCAAAATTCTTTTGGGATATTTTTCTCTTTCAACATACATCGAACCATATTTTGAATAGTTTGATTTTTTTTTCCGAAACACCATTTTGTTGTGGTGTTTGAGACATTGTGAGTTAATGAAGAATACCATTTTCTTTGCAAAAATTTTCAAACTCTAATGAGGTGTACTCACCTCCTCGATCAGTTCGCAGATATTTTATCTGATATCCACTTTGTTTTTCAACCAAAATTTTAAATTGTTTAAATTTGGTGAAAACTTCTTTCTTCTCTTTCAACATATATACCCAAGTTTTTCTACTATAATCATCAGTGAAAATCAAGAAATACCTGTTTCCTCCAAAAGAGATAGGTTTGATAGGTCCATAAACATCAGAGTGCACAAGCTCAAGTTGTAAAGATGCTCGCCTCTGATTGTACTTTTTGAATGACTTCCTTTGTTGCTTTCCTACAACACATATTTCACATAGATGGTTGGAACTTTCAATCTTTGGTAATCCAAATACCATGTTGTTTTTTGAAAGTAGCTTTAATGCTTCAAAGTTTAGATGTCCATATCGAAGATGCAGTGGAACTATCCATAGTGTTTGTCTTTAAGTAATTCTCTTCATTGATGCTTAACTTCAGTGGGAACATTCTACTGTTAGTGACATGAGTAATAAGATTATTACTTTTATCATGAATACTAAGAGTTAAGTCTTTCATTTGTATATCATATTCTTTCTCCAATAATTGACCAATACTCAAAAGATTATTTTTTATATCAGGAACATAATAAACATTTGAGATGCATACCTTCTTTCCATTTTGCAATTCAAACAAAATGTCACCTTTTCCTTTAATTGGCCTTTGTGATAGATCTCCGAAGGTGATATTGCCTATTTGTCTCTCATCAAGCTTTGTGAACAACTCTTTTCTCCCACACATGTGGTTTGATGCTCCTGTGTCTAGGAACTATGTAATAGGTTGGACAGATTCTGGCCCATCGCATGCCATCAACAATACTGGTCCTTCATTGTCCACCTCCTTATTGACGAGATTCACTTGTTCTTTTCCATTGTTAGTGTTATACCAACATTCATTATAGTGATGACCATACTTCTTGCAAATACAACATTGATATTTAGTTTTATCATACCTCCGTCCAATGTTTCTACCTCGTCCACGACCTTGACCTCGGCTTCCACCACGGCCTCTTCCATGTCCATGTCCTTCATTTCTGTCATTCTGATTTTGAGTGTGCCAATTGGAGTTAGAAGTACGACCACCTCTTCCTCTCCATGTAGAAGCCCTTCCTCGTTGAGGATCTCCTCTTGATGATTCTTTCTGCTTGAATGATAGTTTGGTTTGGAGTGCTTGCTCTAAAGTTCTTCCTTCACTTTTCTTCAATATTCTTTGTTCATATGCTTGAAGGGATCCCATAAGCTCTTCCACAGTCATCACCTCCAAATCTTTTGATTCATCGATCGCCACAACTATGAAATCAAACTTTGAGTCTAAAGACCTTAAGATCTTTTCAACAACTCGAACATCTTTTAGTTCCTCACAATTTCTTCTCATTTGATGAACAATAGAGATAACTCGGGAGAAATAATCAGAAATTATTTCTGAAGCCTCTTGTTGTAGTGCTTCAAATTGAGCTCGTAGGGCTTATAGGCGAATCTTCTTTACTTTATCTACTCCATCATATGCTGTCTCCAATATCTCCCAGGCCTCTTGTGACATTGTTGCTAGAGCAATCAACTCAAAATCGGCTTCATCTACACCTTGATAGATAGTGAATAAAGCCTTCTTCTCTCTTTTCTTCATTGCCTTAAGAGCTTGCTCATTCCCATCGCTTGTTTCGGTTACAATATAACCGGTCTCCACAAGGTCCCATACATCAAGGGAACCTAATAGAGCCTCCATTTGTATACTCCACATTCTATTGTTGCTTTGGTTAACTTTGGCACATGAAGGGAGCTCGCCGAAGTCATTATTGTATATGGCTTTGATATCATATTTGTTGGAATTTTGATGGAACTACGATGAGAAAATAAGAATGTAGGAGAGATTTTATAACAAAGTATGAGAATGGGAGAAAAACTCTATAAAGAGAAAATGTTACTACTTGTCATTCTTCATCATACAAGGTCCTATTTATACACTTAGATTGATACATTATATCATTAAACACAAGACAATTAGACTTTGTTCTTTTCTATACTAATGACTCTTGTCATAAAGAGTTTCATTGAGCTTAATAAGATAATTAAACTTTACTTTGTTTATAAAGAGTCACATGATGTCAAATTGATTTTGACAATTCTCTTGCATGATTGATGAAGTCAAGTTATTCTTGGTATTATTCTTGCATTTAAAAAAGCTAATTTATCTCTTGGAATAAATTTATATGCCAACAGACTCTACTCTCTATTGCACTATTCTAACAAAAAAAAAAAATTGGCAGCCATATTTGATCATTTAGTATGAATACACAAGTGATTGACTTAGTATAATTGACTGATTATATCGTTAGTAATTGTCATGTTTGTTCATTTGGTATGAAATGGATAAGTAATGGATTTATTATTATTGGTGTAATTATGCTTTTAAGTGGCTGAGTCCAACAATATATTAAATAGTTTTTATGTGGTTGGGAGAGTTTAAATTACGTTTAAGTTGTGTTGCTCCAATGTGTACGTAGATGATGAAAGACGGCAAGTGCAAAGGGAAAAAGTCTAAAAGATATTTGAAAGAAGGAAATGTCCAAAATGTGCTGGGTAGAAAGAAAAGTTTAAGAATTATTTAGCTGACAAAAAATTCCGACAAGTGTTGATAAAAGTTGTTTAAGCTTTCGGAGTAAAGGTGTTAACGTTCACGGTTCAATATTATCGGCCTTTCGGTCAGATATAAATAGGTAAATTATAGAAATATTTTATCTTAATATAACACTCTTTTGCATAAGAAATATAATATTCAACAAAATATTTTATACCCGTTAAAAATTAACCTCAATACTTATTAAAATCATCCATATAGATATAGAAGAAGTCCATGAGCAAAAGTAAAAGCTCCATGGTAATTATGGAAGACCAACATGTGTTAACGGGATGCTCAAAAGGTAAAAGTTGACAAAGAGCATGACAGTAATAAAAAGATCAGATAAAATCTCTAATTATAATAATTCTTGAGCAGAAAGCTCATAATTAGACAAATGACAAGAGAGATGAACAAGTAGTGGATGATGATTTAATGGCTCAAATATTCAAATTGAGAAAGAATCAAAGACAAAACAAGCTTTGAGAGCTTGAACACTATGAAGGGTTGAAAGCTTGTTAAGAAAGATTTGAGGGTGAAGAGTAGATCCAACCCCTGGTCAGGTTCGGCTTGGACCAGTAATCGGGTCAATAGATCAATCGGACAATAGGTTCATTTTTTATTTTATTATTTTTTTGTGAATGTTGGAATTGACGGTTCTAGTCGTGGATAAAGGGTTTTTTTTAATATTTTTTTCAACGGTTGAAATCATTTGATTATTTTTTTTATCAATAACTACAATTTAGTATCTGTTACTTTTTAAAATCTACAAATAGAGAGTTCATTTCATTATTTCCATACTCATCTTCTTTACTCTCATTCTCAATTTCACAATCTCTACATACTTTCTGTAGGATCGTAGTAATCGAGAGAGGAAGGGTGAATCTCGTTCATTTTAAAACCTTTTATTTTCTTTTGTGTAAAACTAAACCAAATTGAATAGCAACGGAATAAAAAGAGTGTAAGATATGAAAAATATAATAATAAGTGTTATTGGAGTAATAACCTTATTAGATTTTTTTTTCAAATTTTTTAAAATTTTTTCTAAATTTAAACGGACTCCGTATGACACATTTAAAGAGATCCAACTGTTAGTCTTGGAGAAAACCTATTTGGAATAACCATATTAATAGGAGTTGATTGAGGAATTAATTTAAGGTTTACATGAGTATTTAATCAAGCTTCCCCGATTCCTCTCCTCACCTCTCCCGATTCTCCTTCAGTGGTCGACACTCTCCTTCTCTCGATTTGATCATCGGCTCTTCTTTCCCTCACCATCTCCTAAGCCCTAACTCCTCGATCCACTGTCGGATCGTCGATCCACCGTCAAATCATTAATCCACCGTCAGATCGCTGATCCACTGTCGTTGGCACCTGAGCACCACTTGATGCCACCATCATCTTCCCTCTCTTGGCCACGGACACCCAACATTCACCGAAAGCTAAGCACTCGAGGTCCCTTTTCATGTCGTGCCCTAGACCTCTACCGTAGCTCGTTCATCATCGCTCCTCTTCTCTGATCAAACGCGGGCAACCATACGTTGCCACTGGGGCCAGTCGTGGCTTACTCGTGATGCTCGCAACTATGATTTGCCTTCTTCCTAGATGTCATTGCCTCATAGCGCCACCAATCACCCATCACCAGCCCTTCGTGTGAGGCTAGTCTGGTAGAGCTATGATGCCCCGGATCCCTCCAGTCGACCATAGATAATTCACCCCGAGCCAGCATTCTACATGTACGAATAGGGGCACTTTGTGGTGCCCTAAATCCCTTCCTTTAGCTTACTCCTTTGCACCCGTCGGTAATAGAAATTCCTTCTTCCCTACATCGTGAGTCATCATCCTTGTATTTGTGCTAGATTTGTACTCTAAGATCATTACTGTGCCGCAGGGATAAGGGGAACAGTTTTTGGCACCCTTGAGAATGCCAGCCGGATTCAGTTTTGGAGAGAAGAGCAAGGTATTGTGACACCAAAGGTTCTCTACTCCCGGTAGAACTCAATCTCTTCATCGAACGATAGCGTCTAGGAAATGAGGTGAGATCTGTTTAGTAATGGATTTAGAATTGTGGTCATTTCTGTAGTAGGTTGTTTTAATTGGTTGATGATGAGAAGATGTGTTTAGAATTGAAGTTGTTTTTACATAATTGAATACATTCTATCTGTACTTGTTTTGGTTAATTAGGGGTTGATGGTGATTGGTTGATTTGGGCAAGGGATATCAGATTGACAAGGAGATTATGTTGGGACCTTTGTACCCGCTAGAGGGGGGGTGAATAGTATCTCATCGCGCGCTCGTCGGTTGCGTCTTGATGATATGCAGCGGAAAGAAAGACACAACAAACCACAACGCTAACACCTAGGGTTTTGTCACGCCCTAGAGGAGTCTCTGTCCGAAGAAATTTCGGCAGCATCTCCCCTGTACGGCGGACAATATGAAACTTTCTACATATCACAAATACATCAGCCACAAGCAGCTGGAATGATAACAAAAATAAAAACAAACACCACGCAGTTTATAAAGATATTCAGCCTCTGGCTGTCACAACCACGCAGTTAATAATAGTAAACAACAACAATAAGACTCTGACTCGAAATCCACCCTACTCCACTACACTCGTAAAGCTCAAATCCAACGAACTCACCTCTTCTGTCGTCCAGGCAGGCACGTAGTAGAATGAAATCCAATATCATATCAAAAATCCATCAAAAGATATCACTCCATATAATATCCATAGTAAAAATCCAAAGACAATGCTAAAACAAAGTCTGATATAGAAAAAGGCCAAAATAAAACAAATAACGAACTAGTAGAGAACTAGCTCTACGTGCAGATGGGGGGCCAGCGACTGGAACTGCTCCGGACAACCTCAACAATGGAGGCGGGGTGAGTCCAACACTCAGCAGGTACAACTGATATGGATAATAAAACAAGTAACAGATAACACTAATCATGCGTACAGTCTCCTAAATACGAGAAGGAATAAATGCAACTGAAATGAAATCAGGAGATAACTGTACTAACCGGAATCAAGGTACAAAGGTAACAGGTCGTCAGACCGAAGAAAATCATAATCCTGTACGCATGTCAATCAAATGCATCCATACAAATGCAGCATAAAAGTGCAACAATCACAAACAATAAAAGGCAATAAATGCATATGGTGACCGTGCACTCGGACATCACTGCTCCTGACAGTGTCTGAGTGGACGGGATGCCTTCGGAGTACTCCTGTCCTCTGGCCCCAAATCATAAATGGGGGAGCTCAATGCTCTCATCTCCCGGTACACAATGACGGGGAGGATATCTCTGCCGGCTACCACGCTGAGTCATCTGACCAACGGAGCCAAACAAAGTCCACCATCTGCCGGCTACTACGCTGCTACACTAAATGCCAGCGGAGCCAAACAGAGCGGAACTGACTGCCGGCTACCACGCTGAGTCCTCAGACCAACGGAGCCAAACAGTAGAACCGCCACACACCTGTCTGATATACCACTAACCCATGGGTGGTGGTGGTGTGTGCAGTACATGTAACTGGCGATGGGCTCGACCATAGAGGAGCCAACAATCGCACAGCATGCAAACATGATGCATGACACTAAGCATGGCAATCTCATGAATAGCATAGCAAGATCCATACATAAATACAAGGTGTACCACAAGTCAATGTATCAAATGGAAGGTACACAAACAGATAGGGTATCATATAAAAACCCTAGGTTCAGAACATGATGTATCATATGGTTGGGTCACTACCGGAAGCATGTATGGTCAGATAAATAACAACATGCAGGGTATAATAAATAAACAAATAACATGTAACAGATCATGTAGTGACCAACCGAATAAAATGGAAAACACAATTCTTGCTATATGTTAAACACTTTATTATGCATATCAAAAGACATAAGTCAAAGTACCCGCCTCCAATCGAAATGGTCCAACTCGGGCGTCGAGATACTCGTCTCACGTCAAGGTCCTGTGTTAAATCGCACAGTTTAGCTAATTTAATTATAAACAAATAGCTAAACTAATTTCTAACCCACTGACTAGTTAGGGTTAGTTTCATGAACTCCAATCACACAGTTATACAACTTATAAACCTAAATCACCCTATAACCAAATTAATTATGTATCAAGTCGTACCTAGAACATGTATCAAAAATGTGTCAACTAAACCCATAAACCAAATACTTACCTTACCGCTGCGAGATGGGGTTGCTGCCAAAAATCAAAAGCACCCCACAACACACCAAACCTCACCAATCCGTGACCTAGATTAGAAGCAAAGAAAAACATGAACTGAGATCTAGTCATCAAATCGATAGGTAATTATGGTGTCGTTCCTGGTTCGGTCCGGGTGGGGCCCGCCCGGGGCGGGGCGTTACAGATGGTATCAGAGCCAAGTTTGCGACCGTGATTGCGCCTGTGGCAGGAGTACCCAGGGCACCACCTAGCGAGGGAGATTCTGGGATTTGTTTGTGGTGTGATTCATGGTTACACAACGAGGACGTTGTGTCTTTAAGTGGGGGTGATTGTAATACCCCGGTTCTGAGATTCTGGTTAAGTATGACTTAAAAGGTTAGATGGTATGGCTTGGAGAAATCTGAGGATGGGTGACCTCCTGGGAAGTTTTCCAGGGTGCGTGCGAGTGAGGACAAAGCACGCTGAAAGGACCTCCGGTGGTCTGTGGAGCTAGTCGTCAACCCGATGGGAAATTCAGGTAGCGTTCCCGGTTCGGTTCGGGTGGGGCCCGCCCGAGCCGGGGCGTTACAGATCTGCTTTGTCCTCATTCGCACGCACCCTGGAAAACTTCCCAGGAGGTCACCCATCCTCAGATTTTTCCAAGCCAAGCACGCTTAACTTTAGAGTTCTTTGAGTTTGGGCTTCCGAAAAGGAAGGTGCACCTTGGTGATATGGATAGTACCATCTAACCTTTTAAGTCATACTTAACCAGAATCTCAGAACCGGGGTATTACAGGTTTACTTGGTATCCACCTCAAGAAGAGGTAACTAATCCAAGGATCCACACACCGACTCACTCCTCCACTATGAAATACTCCTTCTCGGTCGCAGCCGGAGGTGGAGAAGCCTCGTACAAACACACACAACATTACAACACACACAAGAAGAAAATACAAGAATACAGCTGAAATACACCCTTCTTCTAGCTTACTTGTTGCTTGTTGTTGTTGCCTCTTGAATTTTAGAGATACACTCCAAGAACCCTCAAGAACTGGCAAGAATCTCGGAGGAGATCACTGGTGAAAATCGCAGAAAATCGTAAGAGAAGAACATAAAGTTCTAGCGAAGAAAACGCTCCGCCCAGACTTTAAACAGTGCTCCCAATCGATCGAATTCATCCCCAATCGATTGCCACGGTAGCACCGCTCCATCGCAGCCGTCCATCACCTGCATCTTGCGCAACGGTCACTTCCCAATCGGTCGACCAATCGATTGGGACTTCCTGAATCGATCGCCCGATCGATTCAGAACCTTTCTGTGCTCTCGCATCTGCGTGAGAGCTTCTGCTGCCCAATCGATCGACCGATCGATTGGGAAAGCCTCTATGCTTGTGATTTCACATCCCAATCGATCGGCCGATCGATTGGGCCTTCCCACAATTGTAACACAGTCCAAATCGATCGACCGATCGATTTGGACCTTGTTTAATCGATCACCCGATCAATTGAACACTCTGAACTTGACTCAAACTCAAGTCCAAAGTCCCAAACCCAACTTCTGGTCAACCGTGACCTGTTGGGTCTCCATGCCTAGTATTTGGGCACACCCGACTAACCTCGAACTAGCCTTCTAGCCTCCTCCATCAGCCTTGCGTCCCTCAGATATCTCCCCATTCTTCACGCCTTGCCTTCAGGAGCTCCCTTCGGCCTCATCCTAGTTGTTGGGTCTTTCTTGCCAAGTCACACTAGGACTTACCTTGCCAAGACCACATCCTTGGACTTACACCCTTTGCCAATATCACACTTGGACTTTCTAATTGTCTGGCTTCTCACCAGGACTTTCTCCTTTGCCAAGATCACACTTGACTTTCCAACTGCCTGACTCCTCATCAGGACTTTCCACTTGCCTGGCTCCTCACCAGGACTTTCCACTTGCCTGGCTCCTCACCAGGACTTTCCAATTGCTTGGCTCCTCACCAAGACTATCTCCTGCTTAGACCCACACTAGGACTTATATTGTCAAACATCAAAACTCGAACCCTGACTCAAGCTTGACTCAACTCAAGCTTAGTCAAACTGGTCAAACTTGACCTAGGGAAATTGCCCAACAACTTATTTCTGGATTTGGGATCTACCAATGTCTAATTGATTAAAGGATAAAGGTATGATAGTTAATGAAAATAGTTTAAGTTAAATCTAATTAGATTAATGAATTTGGTTAATAATTAGATCTGGTGGTTAGCAATTAATCAGGTGAATGAATTATGTATGGTTGATTCATGATGTTTAGTAGTTGGTAAAATGGATTGAAGTGTTATATGGATCTATGATTAATTAGATTATGGATTAATTAAAAAGTTAATTAATTAATAGATGGATTAATTAATTAATAGGTTGATACAGGGATTATAGATCTTTAGTTTTGCCTCGTATCTTGTATTTGTAGGATTCCAACTGAATAGGATCTCTCAGACTTCAAGACTGTTGGACCGATCTATAGATAAAGGTGGTATTTCTTTCTTGACATATTTAGTTCTTTGAACTTAGTACATATTTATTTTTAATTAATGGATTAGGTTGTTATACCTTAAATATGTTCATTTGATATCCTACTTGATATTTATTTGCTTGACCTTAGAGATGATCTAGTAGTTATTTCATATATAGTCTTGACTTTTGATATCTATACTCTGTTGTGTATACACATGTAGAGTATGTACTATAGAGGATGCCTTGTTGACTGAGTTAATATGCTGATTATGCATATGATGTTAAGTGTACATATGATTGGTATGTGCTGTAAAGTTTACCATGTTGACTAATCATTTGCATGTTGTGTATGCACACATCTCTGATGTCTATTATTGGAGGAATCATGTTGAATGTACCTATGTCGTGTGTGCACACGTGAATAGTGTGTACTATTGGAGGAATCATGTTGTTAATACCTATGTTGGTGATCGTATGTATCTAGTGTGATATTAGAGGCATTATATTAATTAATTATACCTACATTGTAGAGTGTGTACGTATATGGTATGTACGTGCCTGGTGTTGTTACTTATTGTATTTGTTATTTAGTAGACACCAATTAGTTCTATCCATACCTATAAATATAGGTATTAGATGAAACATTGTACTAGAGGTATCTATGATAATTGGGATGTTACATTGATGATGATTGTGTCGATATCATGATTGTTTACATCATATTCATCATTACACTACATGTTGATGACCATTGTCTCTCTTATGGTGTGAGAGAGTTGTCAGTCATTTTTAGCTGCCCATTCAAGCATTGTGGTAGAGTAGTAGTTTGGAGTGGAGCTAGTCCTGTTGTGTTCACTTGGTCGCTTAGTGTTATACTCTGTTCACCTCGACCGCTCGAGACTATGTATACTTAGACAAAAAACTCTGACAGAACTCGCACTCTGTCGGAAAACTCCGATGGAACATGATTTCCATTGGAGTTACCTTGGTTTTATATCATGGGAAAATATCTTCAAGTCTCTATGTCTGTATTTAGAAGTCTCAACACTGTGTCTTCATGTCAATGAGGACTGTTACCTTATTTTATAGAATGACAATTTACCAAAAGACATATCCAGGTTTTCAAATTTATCAAAAGGTGCATGCTACTTTGTTATTTACCAAAGAATGTACCTTTTTACATATTTTTCCCATTCTACCTCCTTATTACTTTTCTTTTTATTTTCCCTGTCATGTCTCTCTCTTCTCTTTCTTCCTATGTATGCAACATTTTTCTCTTTCCCCTCCTCTTTTTTCCTCCCTTTTGCATGTTGATTCTTCTAAAAAAAATTTAATACCACTGAGAAGCTGAAATAAATAATGAATAGAATATTTAAACTTCTTGCAACCTCAGAAATCCATAGGAACTGAAATAAGTGCAATTGAAGCTCTCTAGATCTATCAGTGGAAAATGTAATAAGTAAAAATCATCAAAATTCTCCACATTGAACCTGATATGAAATTATATCAGGCCTAATGTGGGACTGATATAGAATGATACCAGACCCATGTTGGGCCTGATATAGAATTATATCAGGCCTAACGTGGAGAATTTTGACAATTCTTCCTTATTACATTTTAACACATCTAAGAAGTCGAAATAAACAATGGATAACATATTTAAACTTCTTGCAACTTCAAAAATCCACAGGAACTGAAATAGGTGCAATAGAAGCTCTTAAGTCCATTAGTGGGTTTCTGTTGAAATCCACTAATGGACCTCGAGAGTTCTGATTGCACCCATTTCAGTTTCTGTGGATTCTGGGATTGCAAGGAGTTCAAATATGTTATCCATTGTTTATTTCGGCTTCTCAGAGGTGCTAAAATGTAATAAGGAAGAATCATCAAAATTTTTCATAATATGAAATCATATCAGGCCCAACATAGACCTTATATCATTCCATATCCATATTAGGCCCAACATGAGCCTGATATCATTCTATATCAGGTCCACATTGAGACTAATATGATTTCATATCAGGCCCAACGTGGAGAATTTTAGTAACTCTTTCTTATTATATTTTAACACCTCTGTGAAGTCGAAATAAACCATGGATAACATATTTAAACTCCTTGTAACCCCAGAAATCCACAGGAACTGAAATGGATGTAATTGGAGCTCTCTAGGCCCATCAGTGGTTTCGACCAAAATCCACTAATGGACCTAGAGAATTCCGATTGCACCCATTTTAGTTCCTGTGGATTTCTAGAGTTGCAAGAAGTTTAAATATGCTATCCATTATTTATTTTAGTTTCTCAGAGGTGTTAAAATATTTTTAGAAGAATCGACGTGCAAAAGAGAAGAAAAAAAGGTGAAGAAAGAGAATAAACGTTGCATGCATAGGAGGAAAGAGAAGAGAGAGAGAAATGATAGGGAAAATAAAAGGAAAAGTAATCAGGAGGGTAGAATGGAAAAGTACTATAAAAAGTACATCCTTTAGTAAATAACAAAGTAGCATCTGTCTTTTGGTAAATTTAAAAATTTAGATACGTCTTTTGATAAATTATTGTTTATAGAATATACCTAAAGAAAAATAGACACGATAAACTAACTAATATGTATACTTACAAAAAAATGCAAAGTGAATATAGAATGGAAGTTTATAATTTATAATTTTTTTTAAAAGAATAAACAATCAATATTTCTCCATCGTATATTTAGGTATCGTCATACTTTTACTCAAGAAGTTGTTTGCTTTTACATTCAGAATATTACTACAATTTATCACTTAAACTAATAAAACTTCTTTAATATTGATCACTTTTAAATTCACACTATTAATATTCTCATATTATATTTTTTTTTGTCACTTGTTAACTATTTTGGTTGTATACAATTTATATGTCTTTATTGTTGGATCGAATGAGTGCGATAGAAGGGGGGTGAATATCGCGCTTTTAAAAAACTTTTCTTTTAAGAGATTAAAACAAAGTCGTGTAGCAGAAAGTAAAAGGGGCTCGTTCGATTACTTGATTCGAAGTCTAAGTCGACTCCTACTTCAAGGCCCGCGATCCTTGACCGCACCGATGGGTAATCTACTATAACTCTTCTTTCCGAAAACCTTGGAAAGAAGCAGTGTGTACAGATGAGCAAGATAGTAACAACCTACTATCTTATTGATAAATGAATACAATGTAAGCTAAAATAATATACCGACAAATATGGAAGTTGAAGCTTGGTCAGTACTTCCGGACGGAGTAGCTTGAAGAGTTGTAGAAGACTTGTAGCATGAGTAGCTTGCGCAAAGGAGAACTTTGAGTCAATCAGAAAGCGTTGCACGACCTCAAACCTCGAGCTTCTTTTTATAAGAATCATCGATGTCGGTCAACCGATCCCTGGGTTCGGTCGATCGAACCAGCTCCCTTCCTTCCTGGCTGAGATTCAATGCTAATTCAATCTTCGGCAATTAATGATTATTAAGGGTTTGGTCGACTGATCCCTCTGTCCGGTCGATCGAACATGCTCCTTCCCTGTTCGTCAAGATTTGCCGAGATTCACATTTACTGTGCCTTTTAATGGTTGATCGTTCGGTCAACCGATCCATGGGTTCAATTGACCCATCAGCTCAATTTCCTTTTGCTTCTGATCGGTGTTGATTGAACTGGTTTGTGCTGAGTCATAAGGGTTCGGTCGACCAATCTTACTGTTCGGTCGACCGATCAAGCTTTGACCGGACTCTGGTATGTTTTGGTCTGATCTGAAAACTGCTTTGATTTTGCCTTGTTCGGTCGACCGATCCTCCGGTTCGATCGACCAATCCAACCGAACCTACAAAACAGTGTTAGACAATAATCCTGCAAAACAGATGTTAGCACAGTAATATAATAATGCATAAATAATATGAGACAGTAAAACTATCTTGATCTCAACTTGGAAACCTTCTCGGTTTCTTCAGTTGGATCAGCGACCTTAGGTTGTTCCCTTCAGGAACCTGACCTCACTATCTCTCCTCCAGTTGTTTACCTCAACCTACCTACCAACTATTGATCTTCCAAACTTGTTTGGGCTTTCTCTGCTTAATGTCTGATCACTTGATCCACTAAGGCCTTTCCTGCAATACTACATTAGCCAGCGGCAATAGTAAAACAAAATGCTATGGTAAAACCAAACTTAGAATCACCAAGATCCACTGGTCCAGTCGACCGCGCGTCCGATCAACCTTGCTTGGAGTTCACTCCTCCAAGACTTCCCGTTACCTAAGGTTACCACTCCTAGGGTTTTCTCAACATGGCTTCACTTACCAGGACTCAGTATTCAGCTACCCAGGGATCAGGTCCTCCAGACCTATCGAATCCACCTGGCTTCCACGATCTATCGAGATTTCCCTTGCTTCAGTATTCGGCTACCTAGGGATCAGGTCCTTCAGACCTATCTACCTGGCTTCCACGATCTACCGAGATTTCTCTTGCCTAACTTGCAACTAGGACTTCCCTTGCCTAGCCTACAACTAGGACTTCCCTAGATCAAGCTCGATACTTAAACATATTTGTCTGACATTAAAACCTTGGAGGTTGATTGCACCAACATTTATTTGCTCTTTTTTTTCTCAAAGTTTAATAGATGATTATAGTGAAACACATTACTCACTCCCAAATCTTATAAATAAGTAATGGTTATTACTAGGGTTGTAAACGAGCCGAACCGAGCTGAGCTTTGGGATGTTCAAGCTTGTTTGATAAGCTAACCGAGCCAAGCCGAGCCCAAGCCGAGCTTAAAATGAACCAATCTTTTAAAATAATTGTTCAAGCTTGGCTTGGTTTATTTTTTATAAGCTTGAGTTTGTTTGAAGCTTGGCTTGAGCTTGGCTTGAGCTTGGCTTGTTTAGATGTTATCGAGTTCTAAATTCAAGCTTGGCTTGAGCTTGGTTTGTTTAGATATTATCAAGCTCTCAATTAAAGCTTGTTTGATTGTTTGAAACTTTTAGTTATTTGATTAGTTATTAAACTTGATAATTTAAACTTATTTATTTTATTTTATTATTTATTTAGCATATTAAAAAGATTTTTATTAATAAATTGGTTTGTGAACATTGTTCATGAACAACATGCATGAACATTATTCACGAATGTTGTTCATGAACGTTGTTTACGAACGCTAACAAGCCGAACACATATGTGTTAAAACTTATTTGTTTAGTTTAACAAGCTGTTCAAGTTTGTTTATTTAATTAATCTTATATATATTGAATGAATATAAACAAGCTCTTACTAAGTCAAACACCAAGCTTGTTCATAAATACTTGGTTCATTTACATCCCTAGTCATTACTGTGTTAATATAATAAAATAGGAGTGAAAACTCCTTGCACCCTAAATGTGGAAGGACATCTATCCCAATATACTCTTAACGTGCTAGTAGACTAAAGTCCGTTTGTAGCGCTTGAAGCCCAAATCAATCGGCAAGCTTAATTGAAAAAAACCTCCTTTTTAAAGGTGGAGAAATTTATAGTTTTCTATTTTACATATAAGATAAATTGAATGACATAACGACCGAGCCTTCCTTGGTTTGGAATGTAATGTTATAAAATATCAACAAATGGGAGCACAAATGAAATAGTAAATATTGTCAAACTCAAACTCAAATTCAAACTCAAACTAATCACTCAACAGTCGACTCAAGTCAACTCTCACGATTGTAATCAACAATTTGTCCATTTAGTAGATTCAAGCTAGAATACAAATCCTTTCTATTCTTAAGTAATAAACTGATATTCGACTACATGGTCAACTTAACTATTAATCGATTGGATATACATATTAGGCAACTTACTCTTTGCTTGACCTCCAAAAAACTCATTGTCTTTGACCTAAAACACTTGTTCTCTAGTCGAGTACATGCCTAAATGCTTAAGTAGAAAAACTTGTATCGAAAAGCCAAAATGTAGATCCCTTGATCACTCATCTCTCATCCTGTATTGTTCATGCTCCTCCCCTTAAGAACCCTCCCTCCATCCTAGAGTTATGTCTTCTAGTCTTGCTTGATCCGGGTTATACTTGAGTCAATACCTCTTCAGAAACATAGACAATCTTTGAGATACGTAGATGGTTTTTTACATATATTGATCTTGCCAGGTATTCCACCTCTGAGACTTTAAATCGCTAGCCTTGGGACTTTTATCTTCCTAAGGAGCTCACTTCTTCACGACTTCATGCTAAGTATCTAATCCTTCATGATGTGCTGAGACTTCATGCTATGTAGGAAAATAATTCGGACAACATGGCCACGTTTTATTCTCGTTCATGATTTATTTAATTTTTCTGTGATATTAATCTTTCCTATTTTAGTGGGATGAGTCATCCTATTCTTATGGTTAAATCTTATCACTTGAGTTGTATTTAAAGGGGTCGAAGCTGTGAAACAAATCAGATCTCAGAATTAAAATTTCTCCAGTTTCTTTTTTCAGTTATTTGTGCATTGCTTTCCACCTGTGCAATTTTTCTCCCCTTACTACTGTGTTTTTTTTAGTGCTACGTGTGTTTTTTTTTCCCTTTTTCCTGCATCCTTTGCTATTCATCGATTCTGTGCCAACACTTGGTATCAGAGCGTTGGTAGTATAAGACATCCAAGAATCTACGATTCCATAAAATGTCGAGCATCCCAGTAAAGGAGAACGGCGGAGTGCCATTTCCCTATCCGATGCTAAGTCCTCACAATTATACTATGTGGGCAATAAAGACAGAGGCGATCCTTGATGCCCAGGGAGTCTGGGAGGCGGTGGAGCCAGCGGAAGGAGCCCAGGTGGATGCAAAGAAGGACAAAAAGGCACGTGCATACATCCTGCAGTGTGTCCCCGAAGACATCCTTCTCCAGATCGCAACAAAGAAGACGGCGAAGGAAGTCTGGGACAGCCTCAAGACGAGGTACCTTGGTAGTGATCGGGTGAAGAAGGCACGTGTACAAACTTTGAAGAGCGAGTTTGACGCTCTCCGGATGAAAGAGGCCGAAACGATTGATGAGTTTGCTGGCAAACTCAGCGCCCTAAGCAGCAAATTCTCCACCCTTGGAGCCACACTTGAAGATTCCTCGTTGGTAAAAAAATTGCTCGATTCTGTCCCTGATAAATTCTTCCCTATTGTTGCCGGCATTGAGCAGTTCTACGACCTTGAGTCTATACCATTTGAGGAGGCTATAGGGCGACTGAAGGCGTACGAGGAACGAACGCTTCGATTACGCAGCAACACCAACGGCACTGAAGGAGAGCTCCTACTTACTCATGCCGAATGGCAAATGCGACAAAAGGGGAGCAGCGTGGACACTTCGTCAGGAGGCAAGGAACGTGGGTCCAACAGCTCTAATCGTGGCAAAGGGCATGGGCGTGGGCGAGGGCACGGTCGTGGTCGTGGTACATAGCGCCAAGATAGTGCAGGAGGCACTAGCGGCAACAACAGTGGCACTCGTGACAAGAGACACATAAAATGCTTCAATTGTGAAAAAATGGGGCATTATGCGTCTGAATGCTACAGCAAGCGTCGTGGAGATGAGGCTCACCTCACTTGCGCCACCGATGAAGAGCCAGCACTAATGACGACCATGTTCCACGAAGAATCTCAGCGGCAGGATACCATTCTGCTCAGTGAAGAGAGGTTGCTACCGGAGGTGTACCGGGGCGTCAAGAAAGGTGAAGACAAAGACGTTTGGTACCTTGACAATGGTGCCAGCAATCACATGACTGGACATCGCGAGAAGTTTCAAGAACTAGATGAAACTATCACCGGGAGGGTGAGGTTTGGCGATGGATCAACCATTGAGATCATGGGCAAGGGGACGGCTGTGTTCGAATGCAAGAACGGCGATCAGAAGACCCTCCACGAGGTATACTACATTCCGAAACTTTGTAGTAATATCATAAGCCTTGGTCAGTTGACAGAAGCTGGGAACGAGGTGCACATGGAAGGAGATACCATGAAGGTGATTGATAGGAGCGGGAAGCTCTTGATGCTGGTAAAGCGAACGCAAAATCGCTTGTACAAGATAACCTTGAAGACATTCAAGCAAGTCTGCCTCCAAGCAAGTCTAGAAGACTCCACCTGGTTATGGCATGCAAGGCTCGGACATGTAAACTTTCATGACTTGAAGCTGTTGGGGGAGAAGAAATTGGCGGTTGGTGTGCCACTATTGCCCCAGACGAACAAGCTTTGCGAGGTGTGTGTGATCTCCAAACATGCAAGATCGTCATTCCCGCACCAAGCAAACTTTAGAGCGACGAAGCCGTTGGAACTTCTCCATGCTGATATCTGCGGGCCAATTTCACCAAGTACACTTGCTGGTAACAAGTATTTCTTTTTGATTGTTGATGATTGCACAAGGTGGATGTGGGTATTTGTCTTGACAGCAAAGAAAGATGCATTCCAAGCATTCAAGAAGTTCAAGTCCGTGACGGAGAACACAACTGAGTACAAGATCAAGACACTTCGGACAGACCGTGGCGGTGAGTTTCTATCCACGGAGTTCACTCGATTCTGTGAAAATGAAGGAATTGAGAGGCACCTTTCGGCTCCCTACACACCCCAACAGAATGGCGTTGTGGAGCGTCGTAACCGCACAGTGATGGCTATGACAAGATCTCTCCTCAAGGGTACACATATGCCGGCAAGGTTCTGGGGAGAGGCGGTTAGGCATGCTGTCTATCTGCTAAACCGTCTCCCAACTAAAGCGCTAGGAGAACGTACTCCATTTGAAGCTTGGATGGGGAGAAAGCCACATCTTGCCCACTTGAAGGTGTTTGGTTGTATTGCCTATGCAAAAAATACAACCCCTCACCTTAAGAAACTTGACGACAGAAGCTCACCTATGGTATACTTAGGAGTCGAAGAAGGCTGCAAAGCTCATCGTCTATTTGATCCAAGGCATAACAAGCTACAAGTAAGTAGAGATGTAATATTTCAAGAAAATAGTGAATGGACATGGAACGCAGGTGCTGATAAAGAAGACTTACCTGAGTTTGTGGTGGTGAATGCATTCAACACCGACGAGGTGATTGTTACTGCAGACATTGAGGCAGCGGCGGAAGATGTCACACCATCATCAAGTCTAGCTACCCCATCTTCGACAAGAGCATCAAGTCCGTCTACACCATCATCGAGCACCCAAGCAACTACCTCACCCGAGTCTCATGAAGGGCCAGTCCGTTATAGGTCCATTGCCGATATCTATGCCAACACTGAGGAAATAATTGGTATTGATGAAGAGGAGAATGAGGTAATGCTGATGATGTCAGAAGAGCCGACCTGTTACCAAGAAGCTGCAACCGAGGCTTGCTGGTACGAAGCAATGGAGGAAGAACTGAAGACTATTGAGATGAACAAGACCTGGACCCTAACTGAGCTCCCATTAGGCCACAAACCTATCGGCCTAAAATGGGTGTTCAAACTGAAGAAAGATTCAGCTGGAAAAGTGGTCAAGCATAAAGCAAGATTAGTTGCTAAAGGCTATGTGCAAAAACAAGGCATCGACTTTGAAGAGGTATTCGCACCTGTCGCTAGACTTGATACTATTCGAGTCATTCTTGCACTTGCAGCAAATCAAGGCTGGGAGGTACACCATCTAGACGTGAAGTCGGCATTTCTGAACGGAGAGCTGGAAGAAGAAATATATGTCACTCAACCAGAAGGGTTTGAAATACAAAATCAGAAACACAAGGTGTACAGGTTATCCAAGGCCCTCTATGGACTGCGGCAGGCTCCACGAGCTTGGAACATGCGGCTGAACAGGAGTCTGAAAGAGCTCGGCTTCAAAAAATGCAATCAAGAACATGCAGTATATACAAGAGGTAAAAGAGAAGCTAGTATACTTGTTGGAGTGTATGTTGACGATCTCATCGTGACAGGAAGGAGCACAGAAGGAATAAACAAGTTCAAACAACAAATGATGACAGAATTTGAGATGAGTGATTTGGGTCTTCTCTCCTACTACTTAGGAATTGAAGTGGAACAACAGAAGAGCCGAATTTTAATTAGACAATCAGCCTATGCTAAGAAAATTCTATCTCAATTCCAGATGGCAGACTGTAATGCCACAAAGCAGCCGATGGAACCCAAGACACAACTGCATAAAGACCTGGAAGGGACTCCAATTGATGCCACGGAGTACAGGCGCGTCATTGGCTGTCTAAGATATCTGTTACACACACGGCCAGACCTATCATATTCTGTCGGCATGGCGAGCAGATACATGGAAAAGCCTACAAGCATGCATCATAAGGTGGTCAAACAGATCCTCAGGTATTTGAAAGGTACAATCTATTTTGGACTTACTTACATAAAGGGGTCCCAGGAAATTAGTATATTCGGCTACTCGGACAGTGATTTAGCCGGTGATCTCGATGGGAGGAAAAGCACAAGTGGAATGACTTTCTATTTTAATGAAAGTCTGGTGTCCTGGAACTCACAGAAGCAGAAGACAGTGGCGCTTTCATCTTGTGAGGCAGAATTCATGGCAGCCACAACTGCAGCCTGTCAAGCTTTGTGGTTAAGAAACCTTGTCAGTGAATTAACCGGTGAAGAGCCAAAACCAGTGACTTTGTTTGTTGACAACAAATCTGCTATGGCACTCATGAAGAATCCAGTATTCCATGGTCGAAGCAAGCATATAGATACAAGATTTCATTTTATCAGAGAATGTGTTGAGAATGGACAGATTGTGGTTGAGTTCATTAATACTGGAGAACAGCGAGCTGATGTATTGACTAAAGCACTGCCAGGAGTGAAGTTAGCTGTCATGCGACAACTACTCGGCGTTCATGATTTAGAGCCATGTCAGAATTAGGGGGAGTAAATGTAGGAAAATAATTCGGACAACATGGCCACGTTTTATTCTCGTTCATGATTTATTTAATTTTTCTGTGATATTAATCTTTCCTATTTTAGTGGGATGAGTCATCCTATTCTTATGGTTAAATCTTATCACTTGAGTTGTATTTAAAGGGGTCGAAGCTGTGAAACAAATCAGATCTCAGAATTAAAATTTCTCCAGTTTCTTTTTTCAGTTATTTGTGCATTGCTTTCCACCTGTGCAATTTTTCTCCCCTTACTACTGTGTTTTTTTTAGTGCTACGTGTGTTTTTTTTCCCCTTTTTCCTGCATCCTTTGCTATTCATCGATTCTGTGCCAACATGCTAAGCATCCAATCCTTCTTGGCTAGGATCCTCAACCTACTTGAACTTCCACCTTCCAAGAGCTCACTCTTTAGGACTTCATGCCAAACATCCTTTCCTCCTTAATTTATCAAGACTTTAAACTTGCCAAGTATTTGATCCTTGACCTATATTAACTTTCATATGTCAGAAGCTCACTCTCTAGCTAAATTGCACCTACAATTATGCACACTTAAGATAAGTTGCATTATTATATCAATATTTTGTCTAACATAATAATTTTATCTAGCTTAAACATGACGCTAATGGTTTTACCAACCACATCAACACCAACCTAACTCGAGTATGATTGCATCAACAACTTCTTCCTTAAGCCAAGCTTCCTAGAAATCAATTGTACCAACACCAACAACATGAACAAGGAACGTTAGCAACAATGGCATGGGCGTGCATAGGTAGTGGGATGACGACAACATTGGGGTGTGTGTGGCGTTTGGCGCGAGGGTTAGCACACTAGAGCAAGGGTGTGTGCATCTTTAGGCCTACCTTCAAGTGGCGTTGACTTGCAAGTCTTCTAGGAAGAAGACACAAAGGGATGAGAAAGGAAGAGAAAAGAGGAGAGAGAATTGCATTGGCTTACCCTAGTCTCGAGTAGCCATGGTGGCTGTGTGTGTGTGGGAACAAAAACAAGGAAGGAGATCGGGAGAGGTTGAAGGAAGGAGAGAGCTAATAGAAATGACAAAGGAGGGAGCCAACAACGTACGTCAACTCACTAGTGACTATGGTCGAGGATGAGTAACACATGTATGGAGAGGATAATGACATTGCAAAGGGGGATTAAGGATCGAGAAAGGGGGAAAATGTGTACTTGGAGAGAGGGAGGTAAGATATATGAATAATTCCTATTTTCTCAAAAATTTCATTAACCCAACTCCATACAACTAAAGTGGATTTGCCAGAATATAAATTTGGTTTAGCCCTAAAGTGATCAAAATAAGTTCAAATCAAGTCTATTTTGAATCCACATAATTGTAATTACCAGGTCTACTCGATGAGATTTATTAAAACCTCAAGCCACTTGAAATTACTCCAAACCCCAAAATGTGGTTTAAATTAGCTTAATTGATCACAAATTTTAAAATAAATCTAAAAATAAATTTAAATAGAATAAAATTTTGATGTATAATAAATCTAATATTTTATCTTATTAACTTGAAGGTAAGATAGCAGAAATTTGATTTCAAGTTTCAAATGAAAATTTTAAAATAGTATGATAATTATAATGTAATCAAAATAAAACTATGAAATGTTAGTAATATATTTTAAGGATAAAGATAATATCACTATAACATCAAACTAATAATAATTTTTATAAAAAATTTGAATTTGATTTGATGTCGTATGTTTTTAATAGTTGATATTTATATTATAGATGAAGGGTTTTATGTTAATTTTTTTATTTCTCTTTTGAATTCGATTTGATATCAAAATTAATTTATGGGTGATATTTATACTGTAAATAAGAAGTCATTAAGTACCTAATTGTGTCGGTCGGCATGAATGAAATTTACCATTCCACTTGCACGCTAGTATTGTCACCATGATCGTGGAGGCTACTATGAACCCATAGTGGCCTTCATGAGAATTTTTTAATTTAATTTATTATTTCTATTTTCTTTTCCCTATTAATTTTTTTTCTAACTTTCATCCAATGTTTTTCTTTCTTATTATTTTTTTTCTTCCATTAATCTACAAAGGTAAATAAAGAGAAAAAAAACCTATTTTAACCTCTTTAAAGATAATTATATTTTTTTCACTCATTGGTAAATAGAGAGAAAAAATAATCCTCTTAATCTATTTATGGTTGATTATCTTTTTTTTTTTTTTTCATCCGTCTGTCCAAGAGGTAGACATAGAGAATTTTTTTTTTTAATGTGGTAGAAAACAAATTTTTAAGAAAGACACAAAATTAAATACAATATAATTTTTAAATTTATAAAATATACTACTACTAACCAATTAAATTATTCTATATATAAATATGCTTTAATTTTAAATTAATCAAAATAAATTCAAATTATATCTTGTTTAAATCTACTTGGTTCTACTATGTCTATTTGGCGGACTTCAGTTAATTCTAAATCAACTTTTACTCAATAAATATTAAATATATTAAGAGATAATATTAAAACTTAAATTTAACATTTAACATCTCCAATATAACATAATAATAAATATCTATAGCAATCAAATATTAATAAAATTATATTAATTAATATATTTTATATTTTAAAAAGTATAAAAACCGAATACATGACATGGTACTAAAATTATATCGTTTCAATCATAAATCGAAACTCCGACATGACTCAAAATTTTAAACCTTGGTGGATCATGTTCATATGTGGAGTTACCTTTGAGTTTCTTTTAATAAAGGGTAGTCTAATACACAAAGCTGTTGGATCGAAAGCGCTAGAGGGGGGGGGGGGGGGGGGGGGGAATAGCGCTCGCGACTATTTCACGTTTTTCGAAAATCATTCGAGTAACTAAACGCAGCGGAAAGTAAATGCAAACGCACACAGAAGACACAGTCGAATTACTTCGTTCGGAGCCTAACTCGACTCCTACTCGAAGGCCCGCGATCCTTGATCGCTTTCGGTGGGCAACAAATATAGTCTCGTTAAATGTTTACAATTTGAAGTACAATAATTAATAACAATAAAATATACCGACGACAATGGAAAGATGGAAGAACTGAGCTCCGGGTCGTCGGGATGATATTGCAGCGCTTCGGGATCGACTTGTTAGCAGCAGGAAGTAGAAAGATTGCTTCTGAGATTGTTCATCGAACCTGCACCCCAAGGCTCCCTTTTATAGCTCTGCAGACGCTGATCCAGATCCCCAAGTCTCGGGATCAGGTTTGACCCGAGGCGGATCGGTCGACCGATCCCCTGTTCGGTCGACCGATCCCCTGTTCGGTCGACCGATCAGGCGATCTTCTCCCATCCGATCCGCCCGATCCTCTCGCTCCGCTTCTATCTGGTCAAACTCCATCCGAGGTTCAGTCGACCGATAAACTTGTTCGGTCGACCGATAAGCTCTTCTGACTAAGCCCAGTCAGCCTGATCCAGTCGACAACCAACCTAGGTTCGGTCGACCGATCCCCTGGTCGAGCCCGGTCCAACCTCTGGAGATCTGATCTACTGATATGTGGGTTCGGTCAACCGATCCCAAGGTTCGGTCGACCGATCCCGGTCACTTCTAACTCTGCACAAAAAGGTTAGTTTCCTGCAAAACAGAGTTAGAACACAAAAGATAATATATAGAAATAAATTTGACAGTCAACGGACTGTCCGAGTCTGACTTCGGATTTCCAACCGAAAATCCTAGGTCGACCCGACGCCTACTGTTCCCTCTTCCGGGGAACGCACCCTCACCTACTCCTCTTAGGAGATTTACCTGTTGCCAGTACGATCCTCCAGATCGACTGGACTTTTGCTCAGCGTCCGATGCTTCCGGTCTTCATGCTGGATGTCCGGTCCTCGACCCATCCAGACTTCTACCCGGTTCGCGACACCAGGATTTTAACCTAGAGTTACCACCCCCTAGGATTTTTGCTCGAAGCCTCGACCCGCCAAGACTTCCTGCATAGGGTTATCACCCCCAATGACCTAGGGTTACCACCCCCTAGGGTTTTCCCTTGCCTAACCGCAGCTAGGACTTTCCTGAAACACTCAGTCACACACATTAGATAACAATTAAACTTAACTTTGAATCCCTTTGCCATTATCAAAACTAAGGTTCGATCGTCGGATGCTTTCCGCACCAACAAAAGCTTCCATCAATATTGAGTATAAGGAAGGATCGGACCATAATGTATCTATTGTACTTAGCCTTATCCTACATTACTAGAGATTTTTACAGCTCAAACCGTGACTACAAGAAATATGGGCACCTAAATATTAATGCCTTTTTGATGGCGAGATTTATTAATTGAAGACTTATTGCATGATTTTGTATCGATGTTTTGGAGGCAACTTTATAATATGGAAAAACAAAAAAGCAAAATGTTGTAGCACAATTTTGTGTTGAAAGTATAATATAGGGCAATGGCACATAAAATTGTGAGGTGATGTGGCTAAAATCCTTTCTTGAAGAACTCAGCTTTAACATTACAGATTTAATGAACATTCACAATGACAATCAAAAGCTATTCACATTGCAAACAATCCAGGTTCGATGAACACACTAAACACATTTTTGTGGATCGCCACTTCATTTGCAAATTAAAGTTGTTATGTCTAAGAAAATAGCATGCTCTACACTTCTTCGCGAGGACATATAGATATCTAAGCTCCACTTTGAGAATTGAGAGGGGCCATGAGAATAAGTACAAATAGATTAGTTTTATATTTTCCTAGTTTAGGTTCTTAGTTTTGATTAGTTTATTGTTTTGGAATCTATAAATACTTGGGTTGTAATCCTATTTGAGTAATTATACTACATCAATTTTGTTTTATTACATCAACGTCAGCAAGAAAAAGGAAAATGTTAGAATCAAGATTTCAAATGGCATTTTGGCAATTACCAGATTAGGGGAACCTCTAGTACTGCTGTATTAAGTTCTTCATTCAAGTCCATGATAGAAGTAGAGAAACTGCTTGTCTGAGACAAATTCTTAGTGTCATGTTACTTCTCTTTGTTGATTTTAAGATGGATGTTAAGCACTGGGTGAATATTAGCCAAGAAGGTGGTGAAATGAAGATATTTTCTCTTGTCTTTTGATGGAAATTAGAATTTCTTTAGTTTTTAATCCTATTTGAGGATAATTATTGTTTATATTTAGGAGAAGAAAATTCAGTTTCACTCATGTAATGGTGTTTAATTTGCTTCAATCACTGGCAGTGCTTACAACTAAAAATACTAGGAGATGGCACCAAGAATTTGGAGAGAACTGACTAATATTCGAGTTTAGCTATTCAACAATTGAATTATGAGTGGATCAAAGGGAATCAGAGCCCAGCATCAAATTTTTTTTGTAAGATGTATATTCAGGTGGAAAAGAGCATGCCCTGCCAATTCGAGGAGCATGGAGAAGGGGCTCAAAATACGATAAACCCTAATCTTCTAATACTTAGCTTTAGCCTTTAGTTATGCGGGAGGCTGAGAGTAAAGTTTATCCCAACTCTCAAGCTTTGGTAGGGTTCTGGCTTTTCCACCTAGAAGAGACTAAGAAACCTTAACAGAACAGTTCAATTGAATTAATATCACTTTCGCTGACTTAGAATGGAAGGTGGGTGTGTAAGTTCAACTGAGATAATGTCAGATTGGAGTCATCAGATGGGGAGTTTGGAGTATGGACAAATCTAAGTAGTTAAACTGAAGGGGCAGGAAGTGGTACACAGATGACTAGAGGTGATTATAAGATTAAAATTCATAAAATATTAAGCCAAAGCTGAGAAAAATTACATAACTCATCTACATTTAAGGAGAAGAATATCTGTAAGGGAGTGCCTAATCATAGTGCACAAGTGACCACTTAAAACAAACTAACTGTAATTAACCACTTCAAACAAATCTTTGAAAGATTAATCCTGTTCTACCACATCGCATGTCTTATTACTGATTTGACTCCAACCACTTAAGTGACCCCCCTTCAACTACTTGGACGAGTTGCTTGTTACTCAATTGAAATCTAAAGCAGTTCGCTCATACACTTTCTCTACTTAGTGTTCTATGGTCAACTTCTTCGACCTAGGTCTGAGCTAGACTAAAAAACCTAGCATATTTTTGTATCTGTTTTTTTTTAAACACAATTTAATGTTATTATATTTATATACCCTCCTATATGTTCAACTCATAATTTAAATTTGTGGCAAATAAATGATTGACAATGGAATTTCTAGAGAGTATTAGTTTGAAAAAGAAAGCTCTATAGTTTAGCAAGTTACAAATGAAACAGTAGCTCTAAACAATATCAAATTTTTTTAGTTGTTTGAAAATTTTTAAATATAATGTATGAGGATTCATATAATCGATCCCATTTAACGGGATAAAAGCTCCGTTGTTACAAATTCTTAAATATAGTGAATCATCCAAGTCAACTATTTTCAGCTTAAGATACTATAATTTCATGAAGTCATGCACCCCAATTAATTAGGTTCCATGTTCGTGAGATGGTTGATGTAGTTTTGCATATGCTTCAACAGTGGAAACAACTTTCACTTTTTTCATCTAGACTTTGATCCTATATTAGCAGTGTTTAGAGGATACAATCAAGGCTTAAAGCAACATTCACCGCTAGAGTTTCAATCTCTAGTTTAGAAGTATAGTTTTGTTGGAAATGTGAATGGAATAAAGAGGTGGAGACGAAAAGACTCTATTATACATGAGTTTAGTCCCACATTAGAAGTCTCTTGATTTTATTGTTGGTTTAAATTATGACATATACATTGTAAACATATGCATGGGGAGAGACTCTCTCACGCGTGAGTGCGCAGGGGTGGGTGCAAATCTAGAACCCGGATTGTACTGAACCAAGGTTGACTCGTGCGCGAGCACGACTTGCGCATGTCGAATGCCGGACCGGTTGAGGTAAAATTTACCCAAAAGAATGAACCAACATATTGCCACTTGAATCTTGCTCAAGGGTGTAATGGAAGCATTAATGTGAAATTAATACTGATTCCGTAAGGTCTCGACATTAATGGCGGCATTAAACTCATTAATGGTGATTTCGTAACGTCTCAGTATCTCATTAATAATGATTCTGTAATGTCTCAACATTAATGAAGACATTAAACTCATTAATGACAAAATTAAACTCAGCATTAAATGATCATAATTTGATCATTTATTGCAGGCAAGATGAGAGTTCCTATATAAGGAGGCTGGATCTTGAGCAAAGCGAAGAGAAAGAGAAAGAAAAGCGAAAGCAAAGAGAAAGCGAAGCAAAAGCAAGAGAATTCCTCCACCTTCGTTCCCCGATTCTTTTCTCTCAGTCGTGCATCCGCTCGGCTAAACTATTTGTGATAGCACTCAGGTGCATTCTCAGTTCGCCACGAACAACCAGTGCTTGGTTGCGTTCGTGGTTTTGCCGTTGTATCCTGGGAAACAGACGATCCGAGAAAACCTCGAAGCACAGCCGGAGGTGGGACGAATCTGTTTCAAGGAAACTGCGTCGATCGCAGGCCTAGGTCCGCTGCTCTGTTTGTCCGTTCAGTTGGACTCTTCATCTGTTGGGTCGGCCACTCACCCTTCTAATCTGCCCGACCGGTCTCCCGCTCTGCTTGTCTATCCTTCAGTCTGCTCGGACGCTTTGATTGCTCAAACTCCGAGGTCAGAAAACCAGCCCCTGCTGGCAGCCTGAGATTATCTGCTCAGGTCATCTTAACTGTGAGTTGAATTTAATTCGAGTATTTAGATTCAGCTAATTTTCTGTAAATCTCCGGCTACATATTGTTTGGTTTGCAACAATCTTGAAACAGACTCGATTCTATTGAGATGGCCACGGAATGAAATGTTGAGGTGTAACAGACTCAACACGTGCAGGCCCCCTCCGCTCTGATTGGAACTGTGCCAATCAGTCATGGGGAAAAGCCAGAGAAGTTTAGTGGACTGGACTTCAAGAGGTGGCAGCAGAAGATGCTCTTCTACCTGACCACGCTCAATCTGGCTCGATTCTTGACCGAGGACCCTCCCAAGCGCACTGAGGATGCTGATGCCTAAACCATCAGTACAGTGGAGGCATGGACTCATTCTGAATTCCTTTGCCGAAACTATATCCTCAACTTCCTTGCCGACTCACTATACGCTGTATATATCATGAAGAGAACGGCTAAGGAGCTGTGGGAGTCCCTGGACAAGAAATACAAGACAGAGGATGCAGGGGCAAAGAAGTTCATCATGGGCCGATTCCTGGACTACAAGATGGTTGACTCCAAGATGGTGATCAGCCAAGTCCAGGAGCTTCAGGTGATTTTGCACGAGATCCACTCAGAAGGGATGATTCTGAGTGAAACCTTCCAGGTGGCTGCTATCATTGAGAAACTGCCTCCCGGCTAGAAGGACTTCAAGAACTACCTGAAGCACAAGTGGAAGGAGATGAATGTGGAGGAACTCATTGTTCGACTTCGCATTGAAAAAGATAACAAGAGTTCATAGAGGAAACTGTTCTCTCAGGCTATTGTGAAAGCCAACGTGGTCGAGCTCGGTCAAAGCTCGAAGCGGAAGAACCCCAAGTCTTCCAAGATGGGACCCAGAGGAGGCATCAGCAAGAAGAAGTTCTCTGGGAAGTGCTTCAACTGTGACAAAGTGGGTCACAAATCTTCGGAGTGCAGAAAGCTGAAGAAGAAGCAAGAGGCCAACCTAAACGAGGGACTAGAAATGGACGACCTCTGCGCTGTGGTCTCTGAGTTGAACCTGATCGGTTCAAACCCACGGTAATGGTGGATCGATACTGGAGCCACCAGACATGTGTGCTGCAACAAGGAGTTGCTCCACAACTTCGAGGAAGTCACTGGAGACAAACTGTTCATGGGGAACTCAGCAACCTCGGACATCATGGGCCAAGGAAAGGTGGTGTTGAAGATGACCTCAGGCAAGGACCTCACTTTGAACAATGTGCTGTATGTTCCGGAGATTCGGAAGAATCTAGTGTCCGGATCACTGTTAAGCAAGCATGACTTTCGCATTATTTTTGATTCGGACAGAGTTGTATTGTCCAAAAATGGAATGTTTGTAGGAAGAGACTATGTATCTGATGGGCTGTTTAAGCTCAATGTAATGGCCATTAGGCCCAAGATAAATAAAAATGAAAGCTCTTCCACTTATATACTTGAGTCTTCGTGTTTGTGGCATAGTAGACTAGGACATGTTAACTACGATGTGTTGCGTAGATTAATAAACATGCAAAACATACCTACATTCCACCTTGACCCAAAACACAAGTGTGAGATTTGTGTTGAAATGAAAATGACAAGGTCATTCTTTCAACATATTGAAAGAACTAATGAAACACTTGACCTAATCCACACTGATGTGTGCGACCTAAAAAGTACACCAACACGTGGTGGTAATAAATACTTCATCACTTTTGTGGATGATAACACAAAATATTGTAATGTGTATCTTCTCAAAAGTAAGGATGAAGTTATAGAGAAATTTGCTCTCTATAAGAATGAGGTTGAAAACCAACTTAATAGGAAAATTAAGGTGGTTCGAAGTAACCGAGGCGATGAATATGTGTCACCATTCGCTGAGTTGTGTGCTGAACATGGGATCGGACACGAAACAACAGCTCCATATACTCCTCAGCAAAACAGAGTTGCTGAGCGAAAGAATCAAACCCTTAAGGAGATGATGAATGCTCTTCTACTAAGCTCTGGATTGCCAGAGTCCATGTGGGGGGAAGCTGTATTAACAGCTAATTACCTTTTAAATAAGGTGCCCCAAAAGAAAATATATAAGAGCCCTTATGAGTTGTGGAATGGAAGACAACCGTCCTACAAATATTTACGAATGTGGGGATGTCTTGCCAAAGTGTTGGTACCTGATCCGAAAAGGATTAAGATAGGACCAAAGACTGTTGATTACATATTTATTGGATATGCACATAACAGCAGTGCTTATCAATTTTGTGTGTATGAGTCACACGTACCAGAGATACACAAGAACTCGATAATCGAATCGAGAAATGCTTCTTTCTTCGAGCATGTGTTTCCGTATAAGACCCGTGAGGATGCTAGCTCCTGAAAACGGGCAACCGAAACACAAGGCGAAGAAGAAGATGATGATGACGAGGAACCTGTGGAGGTTGAGCCTAGACGGAGCAAAAGAGCTCGGGTAGAAAAATCTTATGGATCGGATTTTATCACTTTCATGTTAGAGAGTGAGCCCCGAAGTTACTCAGAAGCTGTAGGCTCTTCTGATGGACCTCACTGGAAAGAGACAATTGCATCTGAGATAGAATCTATCTTGCAAAATCACACTTGGGAACTTGTGGATCTTCCTTCTGGAAGTAAACCACTAGGTTGCAAGTGGATCTTCAAGAAGAAAATGAAATCAGATGGCACAATCGATAAATACAAGGCCAGACTGGTAATTAAAGGATACCGACAATAAGAAGGCCTTGACTACTTTGATACATACTCTCCGGTATCAAGAATAACTTCCATTAGAGTATTGTTGGCTATTATCGCTCTATGGAATCTCGAAGTACATCAAATGGATGTAAAGACAACCTTTCTAAATGGGGATTTAGAAGAGGAAATCTACATGGACCAACCTGAGGGGTTTTCTGTGCCAGGACAGAAAAACAAGGTCTGTAGAATGGTGAAGTCATTATATGGCTTGAAACAAGCACCAAAGCAGTGACATGAGAAATTCGATAATGCCATGAAGGAATGTGGATTCAAGATCAATGAATGTGATAAATGTGTCTACATGAGAGCCACAGAGAGTGACTATGTCATCTTGTGCCTCTATGTAGATGACATACTTATCATTGGGAGCAATGATAAGATAATCAAATCCACTAAAGATATGTTGAACTCAAGATTTGACATGAAAGACATGGGCCTAGCTGATGTGATTCTAGGAATTAAAATTCTTAGAACGACAGAAGGACTTGTTCTTAGTCAGTCCCATTACGCGGACAAGATTCTTGAGAAATTCACCAAGGGTGATACTGCGTTGGCACGAACGTCGATAGATACGAGTCAATATATATCGAAAAATCGAGGTGAAAGTATCTTGTAGATAGAGTACTCTCGAGTGATTGGACGACTGATGTACTTGATGAGTTATACTCGACCAGACTTGGTCTACACAGTAAGCAAACTGAGTAGATACACGAGTAATTCGGGTGTTGAGCACTGGAAAGGGATAACAAGAGTACTGAGGTACTTGAGGTATACTCGTGAATATAGACTGCACTATACGAGATATCCTGCTGTGATTGAAGGATACAACGATGCAAGTTGGATATCTGACATAAAAGACTCTAAGTCTACGAGTGGATATGTCTTCACTCTAGCAGGTGCAGCCATTTCCTGGAAATCTTCTAAGAAAACCGTAATAACCAGATCCACGATGGAATCTGAGTTTGTAGCTCTTGACAAGTGCGGTGAAGAGGCTGAATGGCTACGACAATTCTTAGAAGATATTCCTCTATGGCCAAAACCTATGCCAGCGATTTGCATACATTGCGATAGTCAATCAGCAATCGGTCGGGCATAGAGCCATCTGTATAATGGTAAGTCTAGACATATACGTCGTAGACATAATACCATTAGACAACTACTCTCAACTGGAATTATCACTGTTGACTATGTGAAGTCAAAGGATAACCTAGCGGATCCGCTAACCAAAGGGTTAAATCGAGAGTTAGTTCCAAGCTCATCAAGAGGAATGAGCTTAATGCCGTTGTCAGCGATCAGTGCAGAGGACACCCAACCTATGCTGACTGGAGATCCCAAGAACTAGGTTCAAAGGGACAACTAATCTGCACTGACTAGACACACTGTGAGGGGGAGCCCAATGAAACAGTGACTAGACCAAGATAAGCCGATGGGCTTTTAATGATCAAAACGAGTAGATGGTAACTCTTGAGGGATCACCTATGTGAGAAAGAAGTGGGGCCGCTTTGAAGAGAATTGGAGGCACAATTCTTAGAGCTTCTCACAGAACCAGGCGTGTTCATGGCCAAGAATGAACACACTCATGAGAACTGAGATGTATCAGGGAGAGTCTTGGGTGAGATTTATCATTGCTTACACAGACGGCAGTATAGTCCAAGGACATCGTGTCTACTATCAGCTAGTAAGTAACCAGATCTTCACACGGGAAGGTTCAAAGGGTAAAACCTACCTATCATATACTTGACTCAACTGTTGAATGCTATCACATACCCTGTTTTCCATTCATGTGGGGGGTTGTTGGAAATGTGAATGGAATAAAGAGGTGGAGACGAAGAGACTCTATTGTGCATGGGTTTAGTCCCACATTGGCTTTATTGTTGGTTTAAATTATGACACATGCATTGTAAACATATGCACGGGGAGAGACTCTCTCATGCGTGAGTGCGTAGGGGTGGGTACAAATCCAGGGCCCGGATTGTACTGAACCAAGGTTGACTCATGCGCGAGCACGACTTGCGCATGTTGAATGCCGGACCGGTTGAGGTAAAATTTACCCAAAAGAATGAACCAACATATTTCCACTTGAATCTTGCTCAAGGGTGTAATGGAAGCATTAATGTGAAATTAATGCTGATTCCGTAACGTCTCGACATTAATGGCGGCATTAAACTCATTAATGATGATTTCGTAACGTCTCAATATTAATGGCGACATTAATCTCATTAATAATGATTCTGTAACGTCTCAACATTAATGAAGACATTAAACCCATTAATGACGAAATTAAACTCAACATTAAATGATCATAATTTGATCATTTATTGCAGGCAAGATGAGAGCTCCTATATAAGGAGGCTGGATCTTGAGCAAAGCGAAGAGAAAGCGAAAGAAAAGCGAAAGCGAAGCAAAAGCAAGAGAATTCCTCCACCTTCGTTCCCCGATTCTTTTCTCTCAGTCGTGCATCCGCTCGGCTAAACTACTTGTGATAGCACTCAGGTGCATTCTCAGTTCGCCACGAACAACCAGTGCTTGGTTGCGTTCATGGTTTTGACGTTGTATCCTGGTAAACAGACGATCCGAGTAAACCTCGAAGCACAGCCGGAGGTGGGACGAATCTGTTTCAAGGAAACTGCGTTGATCGCAGGCCTCGGTCCTCTGTTTGTTCCCTCGGTTGGATTCTTCATCTGCTGAGTCGGCCACTTGCCCTTCTGATCTGCCCGACCGGTCTCCCGCTTTGCCTGTCTATCCTTCAGTCTGCTTGGACGCTTTGATTGCTCAGACTCTGAGGTCAGAAAACCAGCCACTGCTGGCAGCCTGAGATTATTTGCTTAGGTTATCTTAATTGTGAGTTGAATTTAATTCAAGTATTTAGATTCAGCTAATTTCCTGTAAATCTCTGACTACAGATTATTTGATTTGCAACAAGTTTTAGCATCCTCAACATGTTTTAAAGTGTTCCTAGATCAAGTTTAATTATAGAATCCTTCCATTTAGCTTACTTGCCTCCAATAAATCTATAGCAATTAAAAAGTTAATTAAGTTAAACATTTTAGGTTAGTGTAACAAATATCTCGACTAATAATTATACCATCCTAATATTCAATTAAATGTCATGCACGGATGAGAGCATTGGTTTAATTGAATAAATTTTGTAAAATAAACAAAAATTTGACAAATATCTTAACTAATTGTGGCAAAAGACGAATACGTTCGCCCCCAGCGTCCCCGTCAATCCGTCCCAAGATCAATACGGAGGAGGTAAATCACGGGCGGCTACTAGTCTTTGGAATGGTGACTAGCACATAGGGAAGGTATTTACCTCGGCATTGCCGAGATTCGAACCTCAGATTTCATTATGACAACACCTCATACACTAACCATTAGACCCATCCGAGGGGACGACAAATATGTTCACTAATGATTATACCTTCGGAATACTTAATCGAGCAGTTTGCATCAAATAGCATTGATTCTCTTAGCATTGTACATATATTTCTAAGTCACATGTTTAATAATGGGCCTAGAGTATTTATTCTTGGACTTTACATGTTCATAAATATATCTCAGTCATTCATTTGACTTGGATTTGAACTCACACAAATAAAACTAAACTAGTTATAAATTCAGAATATGGATATTCTTTGACTCTGGTGCTACTCCTCTTTGCTACTATTGTGTTCCATTTGGTGCATTGCCTCTCCCCCTCCATTTGCTTTTAGTGTTTCTATCTTCTGTGACAACTGATAAAATTGAAGGACGAGTCATGGGTGAGAATCTTATTATCTTTGGCAATATTGTTCATTGGTGCTTCTTTTTTCCTCCCTTTTAGTGATTCATCTCCTGCCTATGATCATCGACTAACAAAATAAAAAAATGAGTAATGAATGAAATCTTATTATCTTGGCCAGGTTTGAATAATATCAGTCAAGATAGACTTAGTCTCAGTTGATACTATTAAAATTGTTTTTGCATGGGCGACATTTTTCTATGCTGATTGACAATATTAATATTGGTTGGTGATCACAATGAAAATGTTTGGGTCACATTGATACAGATCAACATTTGAAACCATAGATATAGTACCACAACTCTAAGGGAACGTTAATAAACTGGAGTCATAATGAGGAGGACTATTCAAGGTAGTACAAAGGCTCGCTTCTGATTTTTATTATCTTAAAGATGCTGAAAGTCAGAGATTGAATAGACCATGGAGAGCTAATTATCTAGAACCTTATGGAGCTTAACAAGTACGCTTGTAACTTACTCTTGTACTTTGTTCAACTTTTATACATTCAATAAAAAGTGTAGGTGGATTCATCTTAGTCGAACTCGACTTTAAACTCTATACAGTGGACAGTCGAACTGCGACTTTAAACTCTATACAGTCAAACTACGACTTTAAACTCTATACAATCAAACTCGACTTTAAACTCTACACAGTTGACAGTTGAACTGCAACTTTAAACTTTATACAATTGAACTCGACTTTAAACTCTGCACAGTCGATAGTCGAACTGCGACTTTAAACTCTATATAGTCGAACTCATCATCTTCTAAGTGTTCTTCCCCAACAAGAAGTAACAAGGATTGGAAACTATTCAAGCGCCAAAGACTTGTGAGAAAAGCTAGTGGAGCTTCATAAAGGGACATCGGAAGCAAAATTGACAAAAAGAGACCTTCTCCGATCTCAACTCAACAACATTAAACTTGAGAAAGGAGAAAAGATATCAATTTTACATTCTAGAATTAAGAAAATTATTAATGGACTAACAAGTGTAGGTGAATCACTTTCAAATCGAGGCATGATGATGAAAGCCCTAAATGCCTTCCCAAGTACCACAAATTGGATGTCAATAATAGACTCGTTCTACATCTCAAAGGATCTAGAGAAGTGCACTCTAGAGGAGTTCTTCTCAACCATGGAGCTTCACGAGACTGGAGTTGAAGGGTTAGATGGAGAAGCTCATAAATCAAGAGGAGTAGCCCTTGCGGCAAACAAGGGAAAGGGTAAGAAGAAGAAGTCTTCATCTCTACCATCCTCCGACTCCGAAGAATCAAGTGACTCAATGGATAATGATCAAGAGGCGTATATGGTAAGGAAAATGACAAGGGCATTTAAAAAATTTTCAACTAACAAATCTTATGCTAGGAAAAGCTCAAGAAGCAAAAGTAGAACAAGGGGAGTCATTTGCTACAATTGCTAAGGAGAAGGGCACATGAGGGATGAATGCCCTCTCTTGAAGAAGAAAGAAGAAAGGAAGAAGGAAGCGAAGAGGAAGTCAAAAGAAAATGGGAAGAAGGTCAAAAACCTAAAAGCAACATGGGATGATCCATCGTCATCGGAAAAAGAGGAGCACTATGTGCCCCATTTTTCTCTAATAAGAATTGATGATGTACCCTCCACCTCCCAAAAATGAAGAGGGAAAGAGCTCAAGTGAAGATGAAGAAGGAAGCTCAAGTGAAGGGGGAGGTCAAACATCGGATTCGTACATCTCGGTAAGTGAGATATATAATCTTCCTCATCATGTTTTAATTAAGATTATTAAAAGTACAAATGAGAATTTGTTCAAGGCAAAAAGGAAAAATAAGTCCTTGAAAAATGATATTGTTTGCCTTGAAAAAAAATTAGAATCTATGTGTTCTAAGGACAATGATATGCATGCTTCTTCTATAAATTCAAATGATTCATATTTATTAGAAGAAAATAAGGCTTTAAGGGAAAAGGTAGAATATCTTACCAATACCCTTAGAAAATTTGAAATTGGATCCAAAACCCTAAACATGATAATTGGGAGCCAAAGGGAAAGTTTCAACAAAAAGAGTTTAGGATATAAGGAATCCAACAATGAAAAAGTCTATCATTGTCTAATTGATAGGGGGCAACTCAAGACAAAGATCATAGATAGGAAATGGATCTCTAAGGAGTATTTGGTAAATCCAATTAAGAAGAACCTCTATTGGGTACCAAAATCAATCCTCAAAGGTTAGAGGATTTTGGGTTAGTCAACCATAGAAATCATAATTCAAATCTTTGAAAAATGGTTGACTTGAGACCTTGAGGGGGAGCACTTAGCCTTGATAGAAATTCATGATAAAGAGGGCTAAGTAAATGTTACCTATATCTCACAATGACTTGCATTAATTTAAAAAAACATAGATGTGAGATGATAGGATGATACAAATAATTCATTTATACTTATGACATTTTGATGAGTTTGAAATATATCATTTTTTTAATGATCATAGGCCAACTACAGGGAAAGCAAATGTTTAATTAATGGACATCTTGCTCATAGATCATAGTTGAACATTTTAAATGTTTTGAAAATAATTCTATGTTTATTATTGTGGTATAGTTATTTTGAAACTTATGAATTCAAAACAAGTTTTCAAATTGATACAAACTTGAATGATTTTCAAGGTGTTTGAGTTTTTATTAAAACTTCAAAAATATGATGGATTTTCATGGAAACATATTTTTCCTTGTTAAATAACATTATAAGAAATATGTGTTCAAAATTTCATGATTTTTAAAATTTTCTATGTATTTCTGAGGTTGGCTTCAGAAGGCTAGAATTCGGATTGGCAATGTGCCGGTCGACTGCAATAGATGGCAGTCGAATGGTAGCTATTTTCGAGCACTTTCAGAAGCTGGTGTTGGGTATTTTTAAGTCCACATTGATACCTTATTATATGTACTTGTTTGGTGCAATTTTTGATGGTGTCAAAGGGGGAGAAATGAGAAGGTTTAAGTGAAACCTAATTGTGTGTAAAACTTGAAAATTAAGGTTCAGAGCATATGTTAAGGGGGAGCTTGGGATTTATGCTTCATGTTTACATATTGCATGTAATTTTCAAAGTTATTATTTGTGTCTAACTTAATCATATTGCCACACATAAAAAAGGGGGAGATTGTTAGTGTAATCGACCTAAGTTTGATCGGTACGATCATGATTTTGATGTGTGTGTCAAAGAGTTTAAGTTAGGCTTTCATATTATTTTGACATGTGGTTGAGTCATGCAGGACTTGGTGAAACACACATAAAAAACTTAGTGCGGCTAAGCTTGGAAAGCTTATCCTATGACTCGGGTCCATGAGATCGGTGAAGGATGGTGTATCTGAGGGACCGCGGACGAGGAGCAACAGAGTGAAGCCAAAGGAAGAGGACTTCAAGGCAACGTGAAGGATGACATGGAGAGGAGCCACAGGCTCGAGTGCATCTGAGGGACGAAGACCGAGAAAGAGGGCTTCAAGGGTGACTCTGGAGAGGATGAGTGTGAGTATGTAACCGGGACCAGTCGACTGCAGGAAGTTGCAATCGACTGATCAAGTTGACTATGCAGTCGACTGGGAGCAAACAGAAGTATTCTGTTGGCTCAGCCAACAGTGATCAGTCGACTGGTACTTTTATCCGTCGATTGGTAAGTAGCCATTGACAAACTGTTGGCATTGCGAAGTAGTCGTTGGATACCTCCAACGGTAGCACCAGTCGACTGATGGAAGTGTCAGTCGACTGGTGCCGAGATGAGTTGATTTATTAATCAACTCTCTCCTCTTATTTATAGGAAGTTTTGGGGCATAAATGAGGTTACTCATGCTTGTTGAATAACTCCTAAGTCTTTGCCCAAAGCTTTCAAGTCCACTCTTCCTCTCCAAACCTAAGTTCCATCTTGTAAGAGGAAGAGAGCTTTGTGAGATGTTGTACTCCACCGAGAATGAGTAAGATCTAGCCAGAGATTGCAGGGGACTGATCTACAGAAGGATCAAGGGTTCATCCACCTCAAGGACACTCCGTGGAGTAGGAGCAAGCAATCTCCGAGCCACGTAAAGGATTTATGTTAGCGTTTGTGTTCCTTCTTGTTTGTTTTCATTGTTTTAGTATATTTCGCTTGCGCACTAACGTCTTGTAGAGAAGTGATTGAAATTGGGGGTGGCCTAGCTATCCATCCCCCCTTCTAGCCGCCCACCGATACCCTACAGTTAAGTTATCTTACTCGGTGTTATAGTCGCACTCAACATTTTATATGGATTAACATATACTGCACAAGGAACACACACGAGATATAATCTTATCAGCAACATTGGTGGTTCTGATGATACACAAGGAGAATAAGGATACCCAATAATATTTCATGCCTAGTTTAGTATTTAATGATGATTTTCATACACAGCTTTCATACATATCTTAGTATTCAATAATATCTCATACACAGCCTAGTATTTAATAGTTACATGACCCCATATTCAATCGAACTTGCTCAAGAGATCTCTTGAGAGCTCTCTGAGAAGTTGATGTTGGTTTATAGATTGATGAGAGGGTTTTGAGGATAAATGACCACTCTCTTGTAGTTGTCGGATCACTCCCCCCACGATATGGTCGAGTGTCCCAAAAAAAATCTCTTAGCTAATTTTATTTTAAAGTTAAGGGAGTCTAAATAAGCTTTCCTACATGTGTCTATGCCTTCATCCTCCCTAGCTTTGTACATAGATAATTCAGCCCGAGCGGTATTCGCTTTAGACTATACAACGTCTAACTAGGCTTGTAAGGATTCTATCTGAGCTTCTTGTGCCTCTAATTCTGTCTATTGCTATGGCAACATAAAATTCTTACTAGATAACTCTTGAATCAGCTCAGGAGAGCAAGATGCATGTTTAATTTTCAGCTTTTCAAACAAAGTAGTCTTGTGATTTAGATCTGAAAGGGTTTTCTCTTTCATTGATTTTTCCACTTGGAGCTTGGACTCATTGCTCTATAACTAGAGCTCTAAATTATTCTTGTCCGTCTCTTGAGACTGTAGTAATTGGTGATAATCTTGTAAAGTTTTCTCCATGCCAATGATAAACTCTACCCGTGCCTCTATTTTTCCCTATAATTGGATTGTTTCATTATTAGGAATAGTAGGAGCGACCTGTAGCTTTTCCACCTGATCTTTTAAAACTTTGTTCGCCCTCTCCAAGTCCATAGCCTATTTGCCCAAGTGTAAACTTGAGGCATAGAACTGGATGAAATAACAATAAAATTATATTTCGCAACAATAAGCTAAGAAAATTTAATCAAGGATTTACTATAGTAGAGTTGTGGTTGTGTTCATCAGCACACTCGAAAATGGTATTCCTTTGCATTTGTCTTTGTGTTTACAGCCAGGACTCAGCCAAGGGACCCTTCAACTTAAATATCTCATAAGGTAAAAGAGAGGTAGGATTCAGTCCTTGTTGGGATGGTAACCCATGGGATTGCTTGAAGAGACATGGAGAACTAGTTGAAGTTGTAGACCTTGGAGGAAGAGCAAGGGAAAACTTGAGCGATTATGAGGGAACAAGAGTTGGTTGAGTGGGTAAAGATGTTGATGTTTGCCCAGCTAGCTCAAGACTTTGCTCGGATATTAATCTTTTAGACACCCAACCGGTGGATCTCGTACAAGGGGTTCATCTCGCGCGAGGATAAGTTAAAGGAATGGTTAAGGCTTGTAATGAAGTTGGTGAAGTAGTTATACGATTTGATGTTGTGTCGGTGGGTCAGATAACTGGGGGAATCACATAAGATATAGGTATGAGAAGGCCTGGTCTCATCATAGCAACTGAAAAATGAGAACTATTTTGTTTTTGAGACCCGAGTTCTTTACCTCAGGCAAAAGAAATCTCGACCAGAGCGAGGAGAGATTGTAGGGAGAAGTGCTGTTTAGATAACTCTACGTCTGAAGCCTCCTCTTGGGGCCTTTTGCAATGGACAACTGATTATCACCCAATTTTATCATGAATTGGGCATCAAATAATGAAGTACCAAACCCCTCGTACGCTAATGTAGCAAAGAAATGACTCGG
The DNA here is from genome assembly GCF_018446385.1 of Zingiber officinale. Taxonomy (NCBI): domain Eukaryota; kingdom Viridiplantae; phylum Streptophyta; class Magnoliopsida; order Zingiberales; family Zingiberaceae; genus Zingiber; species Zingiber officinale. Next base: position 36,851,500 of record NC_055995.1, read on the forward strand.
GTCGTTCACCAACGAATATAACGATAGGATGGTAATCTAGGATTGTATGTTATTTCTATTTTTGGGATTTTTAATATGGAATTGGGGGTTTTGGATTTTGATTCTAAATCTAACAAATGAAAAGCACAACAAGTAGGAAACTAATCTAATGCTGGAATGAAATCTAACTAAGTGCGAATAATTAATCCACAATGTATTGTCACACTACACTATGAATTAACTATCAACACAATTAAACTAAGGACTTAAATGACAAAGCATTAAATAAAACCTAATCTAGTAAATGAAAGACAATGCAAGTAACAAAACTAAGTCTAACCTAAATACAATTGCAGAAAATAAATGGCAACATGAAGTAAAGTAAAGAAAAACATTTAACGAACCCTAAAGCATTAAAGAAATCAATTTAGCCTAACCTAATTGCATTCAATCAAAGCTGGAACTTAAAGAAATTAAAAGAACAAGACAAAGCAAAAATTAACCAAACTAAAATGCATCACAATAAACCTAACTATTGGTTGAAGCAATTCATCAAACACTTTGTATGCGTTAAGCTAATTAAGTATAATATGTGCAATTTAAACATGGGGAATCAAGTTTGATACAAGCATTCAATCAAAAGCATCAACACAAGTAAATTGACAAAATTAACAGAATTAAACTAAACTAATCCATCCATAATTCACACGTCAACCTCCAAATTAACAACGACTATCCTTCGTCGTCACATGAAGACCCGACTCCGAAACCCCCAAAGCCGGTGGACAGTAGCCTACTGCCGAGCGCTGCTTGCTTCGACACGATGATGCGAATCTTCCAACGAAGAACCCCCTCACTAGAAGTTGCCCGGAGATGAAGATACTGTGAAATGGAAGAACCATTGCCACTCCTCTGCCTCTACCGCCTGAACCCTAGTAGGAAGAAGTGAATGGTGCGCCGATAGATGTCTTGCCGGAGAAACCCTCTCCGGCGAGGTGAAGATGGTTGATGCCGAAGCTTGCTACCGGCTCTACTGAGTGTGCTTCTGCCATCGCCGATTGGAATATGAGAAGGAGAAGTAGTGGGCTGTGGATGGCCAGCCGACGACAGTAAAGGTTAGGGAAGAAACAGGGTCGCCGACCAGAGAGAAGAGGAAGAAAGGAGAGGCGGATCTGTTCGTGCCCTAGCCCTGTTGCGAGGAAGAAGATCACCCCCCCCTCAAAACTGTTCGCGTGAGGAGAAGAAGAGGGTTCTTAACGGGTTTCGGGTCTTGGATTTTGGGTTGAAAGGTTTGAGTGAGATCCAGATCCGGATCCAATAAGAGAAGGAAAATTGGGTTTTTGAAATTGGGCTTGAAGAGTGGGCTCTTGGATTGGGTTTAAATTGAAGCTCCACTTCTTGGATGAACCCTTGATGCCTTGATCTCTATGAACGGTCCAGATCACTTTCAATCAGGATGAAGGGCTGGATCACTTGATCTCACTGAAGGGGCAGGATCTCACTGGATCTTGATCACCGATCCACACTGATTCTGCTTGATCTAGCCCATTTGACATCTAAATCAAGTCAAATTCGGTATGACTTGACCTTAATCCATGACTCTTTTGATTTTCTACAAAACCACATTAAAAATATGCAATTAAATTCCATAATTTATAGGAAATTTACATTTAAGTCCAAAATAAATCCTACTCACAAAACATAACATAAACACAATATTAAGCATGTGAGAAGGTAAAAATGCTAAGTCTAAGAGTCAAAATAACCAATAAAAATGCTCATTATCAACAACCAATGGCATATCCGATTTTGAGGAGTGGAAAGATGGCTCTCGGGTCAACTCAGCTGGAAGGAGTAGACCAATGGACGCAGAAGTTTGATCAAATTGATACTCCTTTAATTTAGTCAATCTTCTCCTAACTTGTTCAAGACCGCTCTGGTTAACCGAGTGTTAATATATAGGAAAGCTAGAAAAATAATCTCTACTACAAAGATAAGTGAATGTTAGAAGTTTCTATAACAAATGGTAGAAGAATTGCCACTAGAGATAAAGAGTTTTGCTCACCAAAGGTGTCACTTAGTTCTAAGTTGATCGGAGTGAGCCTAAAAACAAATAATAAACCTTCTATGGTTAAGGCGGGCAAGTTGAACTTTGCATATTTTAACTTTTCTAGGGCTTCACGTAGAATTGGATCTGTAGAAATGTTACCTAGAGTAAGATGGAGAAGGCGAGAGACATATGAAGAAATATTTATCTCTCCATTCACCCTAGGCTAGAATTTAGTTAAAAAGGATTGCTTTAGCACGAGCTTGGAACTTAAATAGACCCTTTGTCACTTGGTGAGGGCAAAAATAATAGTGGAATAGACGAGGAGATAAGGGGGCGTTCAGTAGTTGAAATACAATGACCGTACCACTTAAGATGTTGAGGGATTGGGGAATAAGTTGGTGTAATAGAATGTTGAAATATCAGCTAACACCAATAAAAAAGGGATACAAGGGAAGACAAAAGCTTGATAGAACTTGTTCTCTCAAGATGGTGATGCTCTTTGGCGGAGGATGGTGAGGATGGTCTTTTGGAGTGGGGATGACCATATAGGAAGGGATACCATAGTTGAGATTGAGGTATTAGGCATCGTTGAGGGTGAAACTGGAAGAGCATTGCGCATACCACTCATCACTCTCCGCCATTATTGAAAAAGGGAAAGATTGATAGAATCAACAACAAGAAGGGAGCAGAAAGTAAGAGAAGAAATGATGAAAATGAAGATGAAAAGACTTAGGGTTTTCTCATAGAATGTTTATAAGGATTCTTTGAAAAGATTTTCTAAATAAGACCGTTAGATTATAATAGTAAAAAAGGTGAGATTAGTCGTAAGTCATCGATAAAGCAGTGGGTAAATAAAAAGTCGTACACCTATGGTGATGCATCCAAATGTGTCACCAATAAAAAGTCATATGTAGTAACTGATTTGATGGACTCTTAATTTGAAGCGATAGTGTTTTTATCGAGGCAAGTTACCGAAGTAAACATGATGTTCTGTGTAATTCCTCAAGGTGAGAGTATAACTAATATTTACTAGTTTTAAGCTTAAACTGTTGGGTTTTTCGGGCCGCGAAAACCGCTTTTCGCGTCGCGGAAACCCCGAATCACCCAAAGCCGTAGATCCGTGCAAGGAAAAACCGAATGAAATACAAGTACGAGTTTCAAAACTTTAGATCTACTCCTAGATCTATGTGTTGAGAGCTTTTACCTTTGAAGCGTGCCCTCGCAAATCCCGCTCGTCCAACGGTACACCGGATCTCGAGAGTGTCAACGTCAACACTCCTCTAATGATATCCACATGAACAAGGAGTGTCTCTCACACTCAAAGGATGGAGAAAAGAGCCCCAAGTGTGCTAGCACTTTCTAGAGCTCTCGAATGAGATTGGAGAGGAAGAAAAAGGATGCAAAAAGGAATGTCATACACTCAAGATGTAGTATCCCTCCTTTGTGACCTTCACTCTTCCTTTGCTCTTGGAATTCACTCAACCACCTTCTCCTCCCTTGGAAGCTCACGGCAATAGCAGCAAAACAAAGAGGAAAAGACCAAGGAAGAAGATGGAATGAATGCACACATTATTACCACAAAATCAAAACCCCTCCTCACATTTGTGTGGCCGGCCACACAATGTAACCCCTTCATTTAATGTGGCCGGCCACATTAAGTGGTTTGAGTGTGTAACCTCCATGAGGTGGCACACCATTATGAGGTGGTGATGATGTGGCAAGGATGTGTCATGCCATGTAGGATGAGTCAACCTACATGATGTGGCAATGCATCAAGTCAAACTTGATGTTTCAACTTCCATTTGGTCAAGTCAAAATTGACCAATTTCTTCCTTGTTGAGTTAAATCCAACTTTTGATTCAAGTCAATTTCAATTTAATGAATCTCAATTCATTAATATAAATTGACTCAATGAATCAAATTTAAATTAGACTCATTCAACAATTGAATCTAATTGAGTCTAACTCAATAAGTCTAATTTAAATCAATCCGAATCCAATTGGTTCATCATATGAACCTAATCCAATTGGTTCATCCTATGAACCTAATCTCCATCCACTTGTTCTTTGTGTGTGACCCAATAGGTTCTTGTAACGTTGGCAATGTTTCTAAACTCCTTTAGAAACATAAGCAATGAGCGGCATCTAGCAATACATCATTGCTACCCAAGTTACAAGAAATGTTGAGATCCAACATCACCTTGTGACTATTAATTGTGACTCCTCGCAATATATGACAAGTGTCCTTCTATCCTAGACATCTAGATTGATCAATGTGAGGCATAGACCGTGTCATCTTCTGACCAATCTAAATCTTGAACTCCAAGTAGACTCACTCAATCAAATGAGCTCAATATCTCATATTGACTCATTTGGGTATGTCCATACACTTCGTGGTCTTACTCTATCAAGAATATCGATGTCACTCCCGTCATATAGGAGGGATAGATCCCATCTACATCACTCACATCCCTTTGCATAATTCGTTACATACCCAGTAATCGCCTTTATAGTCCACCCAGTTACGGGTGACGTTTGACGAAACCAAAGTACATAACTCCTTATGTAGGGATCCATGGTGACTTCAGGTCTAAGGACTAATAGTCATACTAATAGCCACATGAGAAAGTATATGACACTCATATAACGATCCATGATACTTTCTCATGGCGGGTCATTCAGTATACATTCTCCAATGCATACCCATGTGTCAACTTGATATCTCCATATCCATGACTTGTGAGATCAAGTCATCGAGTTGATCTACATGCTAGTCTTTTTGCATTAACATTGTCCCTGAACGTTAATACTCGACTAGGAATGATTTAGAGTAGTGTTCCCTATATCATCTCACTATCGGTTCAACTAACCGATTGATATAGGTGAGAACCATCTACTCAAGGACATTATTATACTTAGTTTATTTGGCACCAATACAAGTAAGTATAATAACCAAACAAATGCCTTTATTAATATACAAGAATATGATACAATGAGTCCATACAATCATCAAATGATTGGCTCTAGGGCTCTAACTAACATAAACGAGTTTTGAAAACTCGTTCGGGAAATACTAGGTGAACATGCTAAGTTATAGTGAATGTGCTTGATTTCGATCAATCCCAGATCCATTTACTTGAGTAAATAATGAGCATTATAGCTAGTCCTTTTTTAAGGTGTACGATTGAATGAGTGTGAGTTTAAACGAATCTCAAGTTTAGTCGATCGTAGGGAGGGATATCCTGAGCCAGATGTATGACACAAGTGATAATTCATTTTGCCCGAGTGAGCAATCCGAAAAGACATTGTCTCATCGCGCCTAAGTTTTTGCCTGAGCGAGCAATCTAGAAAGGCATAATCTTAGCTCGCCTGAGTTGTTGCCCAAGCGGGCGATGGGGGTTGCACAGTGAAATTTTGTAAAAATAAATAAATACATAGTAACAACAAAAAAAAAAATATGGTCGATGAGTTTAATCAAATACTTGAATAGGATATAAAAGCCTAGTAGTGTTAACAATCAACTTGAATGTAAAAAAGTAAGGCAGATTATGAAAAGCGAGCAAGTAAGTCGGAAGAGGCAGCATGTAGTATCTTCTTGTGATTCAGGAAGTTGGCTGGAGGATTGGCGATTAGATATCCACCCTTTTTTAACTGCATCATTGCTCCTTCGTCTCCGAGAAAAAGAGCCATAGAAAGGGAATCATCAATGTGCGCATTGAACTCATGGGTGTTGAAAAGGGTAGTCTTCCTCGCTTCAGAACACTCATCCTCTCCTGTCCGATAAGTTGTCAACGTTGCCCGGGCAGTTGTTGCTTCCATTTGAGAGGTCAGTAGATTAGCGAGTAAGGAATCTTGCTTAGTCTTTTGGGTCAGTAACTTAGCTTTCTTGACAGCTAGCTCGGTTGTGTGAGTAGACTTTAATTCAGACATTTGAGCGCATAATTACTTATTCTCAGTCATCTGCTCATCCAGTTTCATTCTTATTTCTTCTTGGAAGTTTGCTTCCGATTGAAGTTGAGCCTTGAGAGTTTCTGAGGAGGTCTTCCATTGAGTCGCTTTCTCATGCTCAGCTTCAGCTAACTCTTGAGTTGAGCAGATAGTTCTTTTATTCGCTCAAAACTTTGTGTAAAAATTACTGCAGAGGTTTGTTATTTTAGTAACTCATTTTCTTTGGCCAAGTCATGTAGGTGCTGGGCAACGCCCGTGTAAATAACCCAACGCTAAAAGATAAATACAATTAGGAGCATTCGAAATAGGTTAAGAATAGTTGATCAATCTATAATACCTTAATTTGCTCATAAGAAAATTCGCCCGCTAATTTTGTGGGCGTGAGTTCACTGAGTTGAGTCTTAGCCTTTTTCCAAGCGTCGATTAAACGACTTCTTAATAATATTGGTAGAGTAGAAGGAAGGATAGACGTGAAATAAATTGAAGCTTGTGTAAGGTAAAGAAAAGAGAATTGATGGTTGTGGGGAACATTCTGGGTGAACCAAGGTAACCCTTGGGATAGGAGATATAGAGAGAAGGGGATCTGAAGAGTAGTTCGGTAGGAAAATGTGTTCTTGAGTTTGCATGGGAACGGGAGTTGAGAGAGAAGGATAAAGAGTGGATAAGGTTGGCTCAGGAGATGGTTCTTGTATTTCCTCTTGAGTAGGATCCGCCAAGAGGGATATTATTTGCCTTTTGTGAGAAGGTACGAGCGTTAATTTGTGCTTCTTGCGTTGTCTCTTGGGAGAAGCTGCCTTATCTAGAGAAGAGCTTATAGAGGTCAGAGAAGGTTTCAAAGGTAACTCCCCAGATACTTAAGTTGTGCTTGTCCCAACCCCACAAGCTTTAGAGGCCTCCTTAGAAGGAGGGGGTATTGGCAAACCCCACTCGACCAATAATTCCTTTTCCTTGCCATATAGCTCAGCCTTTTTTAGATCGATTGCTGCATCGATCAAGGATAATAGAATAGAATCTACTGCATAAAACAAAAGATACCTTAGTTAGAGATAGTGTAAGCATCAAAGTTAACAAAGCTTATCAAAGGGATATGACAGTCACATTTGAATGAGGCTTAAATCAAAAAGATATAAGAAGCTCTCTTGTAACCATTTATGAATTCTAAAACATCCATGGCTCAGTTTGGAGAGATAAGTAGTAAAGACAGGATCCTTTTTCAATTTTGTAGGATCGAGAAGAGGGGAAAAAGAAGATTGTCAAGTAGTAGGTTAAGTAATAGAATCAGGTATTTTTATGAAGAAGACATGAGATTTCCAATTCTTATTTAAAGATGACATGTTCTCAAAGAAGACTGCTTTTGGTTAGGACTGAAATAGGAAACCCCCAAATTCTAATTTTTTAGGATAGGAAAACAGATAAAGATTACGAGGAGTAGGAGGAATTCTGAACAGGTGGAACAACATGAACATCCCACACCTATAACAAAATGCATTCGACGTAAATTGTTGTAGTTGTAGGAGATCGGTGGCCGGCTAGAAGGGGGGTTGGATAGACGGCTCCCCCAAATACTCGCTTCCTATATATTTGTTAGCACAGTGAAATATAAACAATACAAATACAAATACGAAAGCTAAAGACTAAGACTAAGAAAGCAAAGCAAGTAAACTAATACACGCCGATTTATGTGGTTCGGAGATAAGGCTCCTACTCCACGGCTGTCCGTAAGGTGGACGATCCCTATCCATTAGTGGATTACTTCCCAGAAGACCTCCGCCTAGCTCACGTAGCTCCTTGTGGGTGGAGAAACCTAACCACAACTCCCACCAAGGACTCTTGAGAAGCTAGAGAATTGGTAGACTACTAATATGGGGTAACCACCTCTATTTCATCAACTATAACAAGCTCTCAAGCTTTGGTTATATAGGCCACGGGTTAGAAAACCCCACTTACCAGTCTACTGTCCTCTATGGAGATTCGACCATTACAATCCAATGGCTCGATACCAGTCGAATGATACTTTCATTAGTCGATTGCTCCACACTAACCGTCAAACAGAAGCATTCTATTTGCTCCTAGTCGACTGATGAAAACACCGGTCGACTACTACAGTAACTGCTACAATAATTGCTACGGTGCTGTTACAGTAACTGCTACAGTAAATCCCTAAACCTAGGATTTTACCCTGAGTATAATCTCTCATGCACTTGTACCCTCATGATTCACTTGACCCTTCTTTGCAGCTTTAACCTTTTGCCTTCAAGCCTTCTTCCTTTGGCTCTCGTCCCTCGAATGCATCCAAGCCTACGACTCGTCCCCAATGACATCCTTCGCGTATGCCTCGAAGTTGCTTCCCTTGGCCCTTGTCCTTGCTGCCTTGTTCACAGTCCCTCGGATGCTCCATCTTTTACCGGACCCGAAGCCATCAAGATGAGTTATATGCGTATCCTGCAAACCTGCACACTCACATATACATATCAAATAATAAGGGTAAACCAAACTTAAATCTTTTGCCCAAACACCAAAACACATGATCACACGGACCATTGGGATTGCTCCAATAGTAGTGGGATGCTGAAATACTGACTTACTTCTAATAAAAATAGGTGAATGGGAAAACGTAAACAAGCTACTAACTAATCGGAGAAGAAAGTCATATGATTATCAGGAGGAAGATAAGGACACTCGCCCGAGGAAGGAAGATGAATGCGATAATTGTGAGGAATTTCATATCTAGAATAGAGATACACCCTATTAGAGGCATCGAACTTTGAAGAGGTAAGAGTATACCAGGGAACAAAAGATTCCTGAGCCATGGTAGAATGAAAAGCAGGCATCAGTGACTTACTAGGCGTAAGGTTAAGAGTAGAAGAAAGTCGAGGGGAGAAAAGATTGTCAGAAGGAGAGATTGAAGAAGGTGAAAGATAAAGTGCGAAGAATGCATAAGGTCTAGGGTCTTATAAGGAGGAATTTAGTTGCCACCATTAGATTAAAATGACTCGCATAAAGATGATCGTTGATTTGTGAAGTCAAATGTGACATTCTGTTATATGAAGCAATAGACGTCAGCAAACGTCACAAAGAATGAGTATCGGGGCCACGTGGCATTCATCCATAAATGGACATTTATGAGGAACGTGACAATTGACATATTTTGTATTCAAAAATACTTTTTTGCGTGTCCTCGATGCTAGTTCTAGTAGTAAGTGGATCATTTTTTGAAAAGATCATTAAATGGCTAGAAGCATGATAAAAAACATAATCCTTGAAAATCACTAAGTATAGAAGGAGAACGAGCGAGACTAAAACTCGAGTCCAGTCAGTCAACTACGTCTCCTTCGACTAGACTTGAAGGGGAGGCTAATGATACAGGTCATAACAAGCGGATCCAGAAGATGATGTAGTAGTCAAAGTCAAGATGATGTGTCAGTTAAAGTAAAAAATGGATGAGCATTCTATACCTGGTTCTGTTGATCATTTAACCTCAGAGTTCTCAGATCTTGCCCGTGTGGCAGAACATCCGAATAAGGACAACCGAATGTGAACTTGGTTAAATATAAGGATTTTAGGATTTTACTTTAAAAATAAAAAGGTAGTGTGTTCGGTCAGTTAATGGTCGGTCGGGTTCAAGGAAAGCCAGGTCAGGCAAAGAGTCAGCCAGGCTTAGCAATAGTTAACCTCACAAAAATATAAGATCGACCAAATGAAGGTCGATCGAACATAAGACTATCTGTATACGCCCGACCGAGTAAGGACCGGGTGAGTTTAAAGACACTTGGCCTTATAAACGTCTTAGTATAAGACCGGTCGGATGAAGGCCGATCGAGCACAAGGCTATCTGTACACACCCGACTGAGTAAAGACCAGGCGGGCTTAAAGACACTTGCCCTTATAAAACTCTTAGTATAAGATCGACCAGACGAGGGCCGATCGAACACAAGACTCTCAGTGTACGCCCGGTTGGGTAAGGACCGGGCGGGCTTAAAGATACTTTCCTTATAAAGCTCTTAGTATAAGATCGACCGGACTATGGTCGATCAAACACAAGATTCTCTATGTATGCTCGATCGGGTAAGGATCAGGTGGGCTTAAAGATACTTGGCCTTATAAAGCTCTTAGTATAAGATTGGTCGGACGAGAGCCAATCAAACACAAGACTTGCCATGTATGCTCGACCGGGTAAAGACTGAGCGGGCTTAAAAATACTTATCCTTAGGAAACTCTATATATCTGCTCAGTCAAGTACATGTTGACCAAGTTTTAGTTACTTAACACCATCTTGTCTTTAAAATAAAGCTCTAACATACATAATCTACCATGTGACTTCTTAAATGAAGCTTTGGCACACTGTAGGCATTATATTAGAATAGATCCATGTAGTATTTAACATATGACAGGGCAGATTGATACAATGACAAGCAATAGGGTCAACCTTATGGACCGATTGAGATACTATGACAGAATGCAATGACAAGCAATACGACCGACCTTGCGGATCGACCGAGATATATCTAGTAGACAAACAACCGATAACATTTTAACAGTCTGACATAATTGTCGGGGAATATTCCTTTGAAAATTCTTCCAGAGTCTATCTGGTTTCCCATTGATGATTCATCTATAATGACATCTCCCTCCAACGACTTTAGAAAATGTTTAAGTTATAAATGATAAAAGAGGTACATCTGTGGGTACAAAAAAGATTCCTCAGAAGCTCTTCGAGTAACTATTAGACGTTGAGGAAATGAAGGGGCGCTATTTCCCCTTCATCTCCCTCCTTGCTACATAACGTCAAGGAGACGAAGGGGCATCTTTTCCCCTTTGTCTTCCTTAACCTTCTTATAAAAGGTGCATCCAAGCCATGAGAGAAAGGGAGTAGAAACTCTGGTGGTGATCAGAGAAGCAAAGCAGAACATCTGGGATTTGGCTCGTGAATTCCGAAGGACATTTCGGTTACACGTGATTATGCTTCCGACAGCGGCAGCGTCTTAGTCGACTGACGTCTTCTTCTGCGATTTCTTCGGGAGATCACTGTGAGTGATTATAATTTATTTCGTTTCTGTTTCATGCTCTCAAACATACTACAATGGTATCAGAGCGAGTTTTGAAAGCATGTAAATCCCTGTGGCTAAGAAATCGCAATCGCTCATGGAGAAATCGCCAAGTTGCGATTTCTGGGATCTACCCGGAATCGCGTAGTCCTCGGCAGCATAGAGTCACAGCAGAGGAGTGTCGGCGACCATGTTTTAGTACTGGTGAAAATTGGCGTGAGAGAAGCTCGTATTTTTTTTCTGTCGCGAAGAAGATGAACAGTGAGCACTGTTCATCCGTCAAATTAATTCAATTGAATCGATTAATTAATCGATTCAATTGAATTGAATCGATTGAAATTTTATTTCAATCAATTCAAAATCGCGCACAGTTCTTCAATCGATTCATGAATCGATTGAAGAGAAAAAAAAAGGTGAACAGTGCTACAAAGCACAGTGAAAAGAAAAAAAAGGAAAAATATGTAGAAAATAGTGCATGCATATTTTTTTCTTCACGTGTATAAATAGTGTATGTTTATATTTTAATTAAATATATTTATTAATTAATTAAATGCATATAGAAATGTATTATTAATAAATAAATAAATATTAATTAATTTATGGTTCAATTAACTGAAAATTGAACCATAGCAACTTGTCCAATCAAACCCAGGTCTGGTTTAAATTATTAGTTGATTTAAGCAGACCAGTTTGATTCAATGGTACCTAGATCTGGTTCAAATTATTTGTTGGTTTAACCAGTTCAGTTTATTATTAAATTAATTAGGGTGATCTTAATTACAGAAGTTGGGCTGATTAAATATGACCAGATTAGTTCTGTTGTGTCAGATTTGATAAAAATGATTAGATTTGTTCTAATGGGTCAGACTTAATCCAATGGGCAATTGGGTGAATCAAATGGACATAAGTTTGATCAATAAGTCTGAGATTGACTCAAATGAGCTTAAACAATAACAAAACATAGGTAAGAAATCCCTGTGTAATTAGATTAGTTCTAATGAGGATGATAGACTAAGCTTAAGATCCAGATTCCTGATCGACTAATCTAATATGTCAGTCACATGAGACTCCCCAAAATAAGGAAATTTATTTTTCTTAATTGCTTGTGTATTCTATATATTTTGTTCTATATGTGGGAATTGAATATGATCGGTTTTTATTATTGGTCTGTCAATTTTATACTGACATCATGATTTTCAATTCCAGATACAAAGAATGATATACATGATGACTGGTTGCTATGAACGACAACATGAGCTATGGGAGGAGATCAAGAAGCTGGAATATGACCTGGATCACGGAGTTGGTATGCTTATTGGTCGGCTTGATTGGTTGTTCTGGAATCTTGAGCAAGAATGGTATCCAGTTTAAGAAAAAGAAAGAAGATGGTCTCTGGTTTATTCATTATCGGAACATCTAAGGCAGATAGCATTCCAACTTTGGGATGATTCTGATGGACACATCTCATATTCAGAGATGTGCAGCCAGTTATTTCAATTAATATAGGGTCCTGAAGAATCTGGAGAGAATCCAGATCCCGAAGATATGGACCTCAAAGAATCTGAGGAGGATCCAGAAATGGATTCTGAAGATTTAGAGGAGGATCAAAATCCTGCAGAATCTGAAGATGATCCAAAAATGAACCTCGAAGAACTTGAAGAGGATCCAGAAATGGATCTTGAAGATTTTGAGGGGGATCCAGAGATGGATCTCGAGGAGGATCCGGAGATGGATCCCGAGGAGCATCTAGAGGTGGATCCCGAAGAATCAGAGGAGGATCCTCAAGAGTGTGTAGAAGATCTAGAAATAGATCTGATGGATACATCTGAGGCTGATCCACCCATCATAGAGTTTGAGATAAACGGGATACAATTGCCCACTGCTCTAGCATTTATCCTAGTGGGAGTAGTGTTGACCTATCTAGTTTATTAGTGTTATGTTTACTGTCGTTATGTACGAACAGTGTTAACTCATTTAGTG